>NC_143022.1:64649284-64951784 GCF_057628025.1 Oncorhynchus mykiss
CTTCCTTATTTTCAAGCATGGTTGTGGCTGCATCATGGTATGGGTGTGCTTGACATATACAAAAACAGTGGAGTTTTTCCAGGATGAAAATAAACGAGATGGAGCTAAGCACAGGCAAAATCTTAGAGGAAAACCAGCTTCAGTCTTCTTTACACCAGGCACTGGGAGAGGAATTCAGTTTTCAGCAGGACAATAACCTACAACACAAGGCCAAATCTACACTGGAATTGCTTACCAAGAAGACAATGAATGTTCCTGAGTGGCCAAGTTACAGTTTGACTTCAATCTGCTTGAAAATCTATAGCAAGACTTGAAATGTGAAGATTTTTGAAAATAATACAAATGGGCAAATATTGCACAATCCAGGTGTGCAAAGCTCTTAGAGACTTACCCAAGACACAGCTGTAGGGTGAGTACTTATCAAATCAAGATATATTAGTGTTATATTTTGTGAAGTATTTTGTGTAGATCGTTGACAAAAAAAATGACAATTAACTCAATTTTAATCCCACTTTGTAACACAATAAAATGTGAAGAAATCCAAGGTGGTGAATACTTATGATAGACACTAGATAAATTAAATACTTTTTCAACACGTTTGATTTTCTTAGGACTACAATAAAGTTTAATACCGGAGAGAATGTGTTTGTATGTTGATACAAAATATTTTGTTAGTGTACTCTTTCTTGTGGAACAGGACCTGAAAAGGCATGATCGTCATGATTTCAACCTTTCTGAATAAAAGTCTTGATGCTAAACAGCAGATTGTTGAAAAGAGTTATATTCAGTAACATGCGACAAAACCAAAATGCCAATTTGGATACTGTGGCTCCAGACCTGTTTGACCTCAGCGAGGGATTGACGCTGCTAAAAAAGTAACACTGTGTTTAAAGTTTTGGGCTATTTCTTATCTCACTTATTGATTAGAACAATTAGACTATGAGCTCTCCTATTTCAAAATGTCCCAATTCAAAAACAGTTTCTGCAAGCTGATTATAGTGTTTTACATTTCAATGAGCTTACTCTTGCGGCTTCACGGGGACAGTTGGAGACGGGAAAACTCTGTTTGCCGTCACCCAGAGTGGAAGGTTTGACAGGATCTACAAGGAGAGGATGAAATGTTTCCCTCTGGAGTTTCTTAGGGATGTATGAACTGTGAATTGTAACAGGCATACTGTTGATAAGTGTTACAAACATTTTGACAGGCCTACTGTTGATCGCCAGCCTGTCTCATAAGACTTGCTATGTACAGAATGTCCTGATATAGCTTGTCCATGAGTGAAGAAAGTGCTTGAACCCAAAAGTAATTTTGGGTCAACCATTTAGTTAAGCAACAGAAATAACTTTGTGTGAACTTATAATTAGTGTCCTATCCAAAGCTCCTAGAGTGAAACAAATTGATTAGCTACAGCACTGAGCGAATATTTTATTTCTGTACTAATTAGAGACGTGCTGTGTATATGTAATGTAGGCTATTATATGAGACATACTAATAAAGTGTCCTAAACCCATTATGTATCTTAGCAAACACCATAGACATAATAATAATAACATATTCTGTTTCCATTACTCATTATATTTGTTATGCTCATTAGTCATCCTTTGAAAAAAATGATTTGACGTCACTAAACCAATCACGTGTCAGATTGGACTGATTATAGAATAAGAAAACCCCAAACATTACCAACAACAGTGGACCCCTTGTTTAGGAATGTGCTTTTGTAACCCTTCTATTTCCAAATGTATTAATAAGCCGATGCTGAAACATAATCGTGTAATAAAGAGCTTTTCTCCGCCAAAACCCCTTCTTTCTTGTAACATTGTGCACTACACCAGATAGGAAAGTGGTGCCTGCTTGGTGGTACAGTTTGTGTCAATGCCAGACTCAGTGTTTGCTATTATTTCTGTTAGTGTTTGCTAGTATTTATATTATAGAGATAGATTGATACTATCTTAGTGTATCATGATTGCAAAAGTGAGAATAGTTTACCATATCACAGCTTTCAGCTGGTATGCCTTTATCATTAAGTCCCTGGCTGCTAAGGATGGACAGAAGTTACCACCTGGGATCTTTGAGTATGGTGGACCCTGGAAGTACCTTACTTTCCTCAACCTGGTGAGATTATTTTGAATTTTAATTACAATTGGGGGTTGGATTGTAATGGATTAAAAGGTACTACAAACTCAAATTACAAAAGTTATTCTGAAAAGTTATTCTGAATTGATTTGGGATAGTTGGACAAAATTGGTTATACTGCATGGGTTGTGGTTTGATCAGAACAATAAAACTTAACACAGAGTTTAATGTATCCGGTATAGAGGTTCAAACATGTCAACCTAGTCAGGAAAATCTCCAAGGTCACATGAGGCTACCTGATTTTTGTTGTATGATTTTTTGTCTGTTTATATTAATGATAAATGACAACAAAATGGGAATAACAATAATATGCTATGTATGCAATATTTAAGTTATTGCAGATGGTGTTCTTTGGGATGGCCGTGGTGAATGATCTTCAGACTGGGAAAAACACAGTCAAGGGTCTTAACAAGTGGAAAGACCTCATCTTCTCTGTCCTTGCCTTCCCTGTAGGCATGGTGAGAAGGAGTGATTGAAATATTGTGATTTGATATACCACCAACATAAAATCTCCCACATCAAAGGGAGATAGTATATCTCAAATTAATGGATTTACTGCCATTTTTTATTTCTTTCCTTTTGTCTCTAAAATGTCTTAGTTTGTGGTGCTGCTTTTCTGGGTGATCTTTGCCTACGACAGGCAGCTTGTCTACCCAGAATCCTTAGATGCCTTCTTTCCTCTCTGGATGAATCATGCTATGGTCAGTACATACAAATTACAGACAAATGATTGTGAATGTAGAAGTGGGCTGGAAAGTAAATATAATGATGATAATGTATGAAAATATTATTTGTAGCACACCGTTGTTATGCCTGTCTTACTTGGGGAGATCCTGCTTCAACATCATGTGTACCCAAAGACTAAAAACGGCTTAGCTGCCTTAGGAGTTGTGGGCTTGGCTTACTTGGGCTGGTATGTAAAGATTGTTTATTCATAAGATACAAATGTATGTATTGCTGACCATGTGTTTGTAGCACTAATCCATATTAATTTGAAAATTGAGTTCAAATTCTGATTCAAAATTTAAGCTGCTGACCCATAAAGAGTCAGACATTGTACTTATTGTATGTTGTTTCACTGCACCTCCATTCTCCATTTGTCTTGTTCTGTAGGGTGATATTTATCTACTTGGCGGTAGGTCTTTGGGTGTATCCTCTCCTCGGGCTCCTTAGCACCTCGGGTGTGTTGGGGTTATTCCTCTTAAACATGACAGTGGTGGCAATGATGTATCTGCTAGGACGGACCCTAAACAACTGGGTCTGGGGTGAGTGACCTCAGCAGGCTAGAACCATGACGTCAGAAGCAGAATTACCATGCTAAAGCTATAATAACCTCCCTTATAATAACCTCCCTTTCTCTCTCTTTGTTATTATTTTAGGAAAAGGCAAGACGGTGACTAAAACTAAATGAAACTCTGCTCATTTTCCTCTTTGAATCCATTGGGGCCTGATACACTGTTGTCAAACAGATTTCGCCAACATGCCTCAAGAAATACTGTATGTGAATGAATAGAAATTGCACACAGGGTCTTATGTCACATGTACTGTCCTCTGACAACATAGTTTCTAACAGACATGCTGTTGTTTTTCTTTTTTCAATAAATGTTATCAGCATCACAATTATAAAATTTAACTCACAGTTGAAAAAATTGAAATCCCAGGTAGGCCTACATCAGGTTGATTGGTTATGTCCTTTTCTACCAGGAAGTTATCACAACATTCTCAAAACAATCGTTCTCTACTTACCAAAATTCTCTAACTACAACTTGACCAAATGAGAATATGAGAGTAAACAAGGGGTGATAAAATACCTCACCAATTGTTAGAACTTTTTCTCTTGAGATTGGAATATCGTTGTGTTTTCATAACGTGTGGAAATCATGAAACAGTATGTGAGCTATTAAAGTCTCAAAACCATGGTTGTGTGTACTTTTACCACAACAGGAAATTGGATGTTTGCTTTTATGACCAAACATGTAATTACAAGGCTCAAAAAAGCATGATGTAAATATGATGTAAGTCATGTTCCTTTTGGAGGTATAATTTCATTATTCAATCATTAACAAATAAAATAAAACGGCAGCAAATCACTGCAATGACAAATGTGGGCCAATGAGTGCATCCTCCTTCATTCTCACGTTGTCCGTTAATGTTCTTTGATTTTGGTGGATAGCTTGATCTTGCATAGAAATCAATATTTTCCAGGGTACCAAATGTAAATGTCTTTGTAACTGATTTGTACATTTCCTGGTACTCCCTAAGTGTGCTGATCCTTCAGGAAGTGCCGCCACGCAGGTCCCTGTAGTCCTTGGTATTGAAGATAGTTTGGGTCTGCCTCTACCAATCCAACTGACAGGACTTTGGCCAATAAGTGACAGTCTTGCTCATTTATAACTGCAGAAGAAATAAACGTCAATTGATGATCCAGTATTAAGGAATACAGTATGAACCAGGTTTGGTATCTAAAGTGTATTATCAGAATATACTGTACATAGCCTGCATCACCTCTTCACCTTTTCCTATTGTTTCCTTCTCATGCTGTGGGCCATACGTGGCTCTGTATATTATTTATCCAAATATGAATCTCCGTTGTCAAGAGTGGGAGCCATTTCCAAACATTTGAGCAAGCTAAAACAATACATTCAAGTGTTATATAATCTGATCATTAAAAAAAGCACACCAGGGCCCTTTTAGTCAGTGTTAACCCCAAGTATAAAGGTAAATGGCAATGCACAATACATCGTTTACATATGTTTCAATTGAGCCTCCAATGACTAAAGGATAAAATGTCAAGATAAAAATATTAAGGCCAACATAACATTTGGAGAACACTGTAAAAATGAATATGATAAGGTCGATAATGAAATTCTTAGGAAACATTTGATGTGTATACCCTGAGGGAAGCATTCTATTTTTGAAAAGTTCCAAAACACAAGTAGGGAAAATCAGACTTAGAGGATTCATAGTTTTTGCTGGGCATTAAAGGGGAAGTTCATCCATTTTTCCGTGGCATTATTTTCACTCTTTCTGTGCTTGTAGAGGACACATTTTGCTGCGATATCACTTGCCATTGACTGCAATGCATTATGAAAATGTGTCTAAATCAAATCAAATGGAATTTTATTTGTCACTTGCGTCATAGACAACAGGTGTAGACTAAAGGCTGTTATAAACTTGGTCTAACGACATGTCTGTAGACAATTAGAATGCGACAAGTGTCGCTGGTCAAACTAAGGTTGATGTCCACACCCCCGCGGAAATCTAATTAGCATAATAAAACAATCCCTATAAAAATCTGTCAGTTTAAGCTAGATATATCTGTTTTTTTCAATCCACCGCATCTGCTTATGTAACACTTTCGGTGAAAGTCTTTCATCTATGGTGAAAGGTGACAGAGCTGGAGCGGTGTTTGTCAGACCATGAGAACGGTTTGGCCTACAAACGGACCCCTCTATAGAAAGATGAGCCTCTCATGAACATGATGGTGTTCTCTGTTTTGCTCTACGATCCCCACAAGCTTCTGAAGTCGATCGATACAGCTGATCCGTCAACTTCTGTCGGTAGCGTCCGAACACCGATACACTAATATGACCCCTCTGTGTAAAGGTGAGACTTGTTTTGCTCTAGGACACCCACAGGCCTCACAAGACTCGTCTAAAGGTCCCCTGGTACCAGTCAAAAACATTTATGGAAGTACAGTGCATTTGGAAAGTATTCAGACACCTTCCCTTTTTACACATTTTGTTATGTTACAGTCTTATTCTAAAATAGATTACAATTATTGTTTTTTTGAATGTATTGAAAATAAAAAAAACAGATACCTTATTTACATAAGTATTCAGACTCTTTGCTATGAGAATCCATTGATCCTCCTTGAGATGTTTCTACAACTCGATTGGAGTCCACCTGTGGTAAATTAAATTGATTGGACATTATTTGGAAAGGCACACAACTGTCTATATAAGGTCCCACAGTGCATGTCAGTGAAAAAAACAAGCCATGAGGTCGAAGGAATTGTCCGTAGAGCTCCCAGACAGGATTGTGTCAAGGCACAGTGTCCTCCATCATTGTGGGGGGACTTGGTCAGGGAGGTGGCCAAGAATCCGATGGTCACTCTGACAGACCTCCAGAGTTCTTCTGTGGAGATGGAAGAACCTTCCAGAAGGACAACCATCTCTTCAGCACTCCACCAATCAGGCCTTTATGGTAGAGTGGCCAGACGGAAGCCACTTTTCAGTAAAATACATATGACAGCCTGCTTGGAGTTTGCCAAAAGGCACCTAAAGGACTCTCAGACGATGAGAAACCAGATTCCCTGGTCTGATGAAACCAAGATTGAACTCTTCGGCCTGAATGCTAAGCGTCACATCTGGAAGAAACCTGGCACCATTCCTACGGTGAAGCAGGGTGGTGGCAGCATCATGCTGTGGGAAAGCTTTTCAGTGGCAGGGACAGAGAGACTAATCAGGATCGAGGGAAAGATGAACGGAGTAAAGTACTGTAAAATGATGAAAACCTGCTCCAGAGTGCTCAGGACCTCAGGCTGGGGAGAAGGTTCACCTTCCCACAGGACAACGACCCTAATCACACAGCCTAGACAACGGAGAAGTGGCTTCGGGACAAGTCTCTGAACCCGATTGAACATCTCTGGAGACACCTGAAAATAGCTGTGCAGCGATGCTCCCCATCCAACCTGACAGATCTTGAGAGGACTGCAGAGAAGTATGGGAGAAACTCCCCAACTACAGTTGTGCCAAGCTTGTAGCGTCATACCCAAGAAGGCTTGAGGCTGTAATTGCTGCAAAACGTGCTTCAACACAGTAATGAGTAAAGGGTCTGAATAATTATGTAAAATGTGGTATTTGCAAAAAAGAATTAAAACAAGTTATTTCTTTGTCATTATGGTGTGTTATGTGTAGAAATGAGGTGGGGACTACTTAATCAATTTTAGAATAAAAATAAAAATGTAAATTTAGAAAAAGTCCAGGCTCTGGCTATCGACTCCGATTTCGGAGCACTCTCATCTGGCAAAAAAACATTTAATTTGTTGCCAGCAGCACAGTTACAGTCACCAACGCTCTGGATAACATGAAAACTGCCTAACCAGCTCTGCTAGGGCGAGTAAAATTGTCAGTGAGGTGTTCTCTCATTTGTATCTGGAAGTATCTAGCCAGCTAGCCAACGTTAGCCAGTTAGCTTGGGTGCTTGACTGCCATCGTGTGGTCAGAACGCTCGGATCAACCCTACTCCTCGGCCAGAGCGTCCAGTGTGCGCTCTGAACGCTCCGGGAGCGAAACTCTCTGAATTTATGAACGCCCACAAAGTCTCTGCGACTGTCGCGACGTACGTTGTCGTGCTTACTGCCTCAGCTACCAGACCAAATCCTCCAGTGACAAGAAGATGCAGGAGTTCTAAAATGCTCGGATAGAAGTGCCTAGTTTTATTTTGTCACACTGTGGCAGTAAGCTATTTTCTGTAAGCTAAAGTATCTAAAGTTAAGACGTTGTCAGCTATACTATGGTCATTATTTGAACTGGCTAGCCAGCTAGCAACGAACCAAAACATTGTTTCGAAAATTGCTTTTAGTTGCCTGGCTTGCTAGGTTTGCCATTTACTTAATTTATTTTTAAACGAGTGGCTTTATTGGTGTTAAAATAGAGAAAGTATGCTATTTGGAGCACCAGGCTGCTGATATTATGCAGAGGCTGTCGTTTTTCATAACGACAATGACAAGTTTGATGTCTACAATTGTCTACAGACATGTCGTTAGGCGGAGTGTAAACCAGCTTTAACAGTGAAATGCTAACAAGCATGTCCAAAAACGCTGCCAAACGCTCCAAACTAACTCATATTACATCAGAATCCCATTCTGATTGATGTCTCTGCACTACATTTTTTTCCAGATTTTCCACGGTCCCATAAATCCATATTTGTATATTTTCGTTGTTGTAAACAGCATCATTAAAACAAGGATTTCTGGCACAGTGAAACAATAAATTGAGTGCAGATACATAATTCAGAATGGGATTCTGATGGAATATGAGTTCGTGTGGATCTTTTTTAGAGTGATTTCTAATATGCTTTAGACATATTTGCATATTGCATTATAGGCAAAGGCAAGTGATGACTCAGCAGAATGTGACAACTAATTATATCTGTAACGAAACAAAATATCCAAAATGGTTTGGGGGATCAACTACAAGCACAGAAGAGTAAAAATCAATAATTATATTTTTGTTCAGTATATAAATGAATGATATGCACCATTGATTCTTGAAAAATCGAATTTATAAATGCCTCATGAGCTTAGTTCAACTGTCATACCCCATCAGAACCCAAAATATAAGTTTGTTTTACTCCAATGTTTGTGAAGAAAGTGAAAGTAAACACTATACAACCTCAAAACATTGTTAAAACTATGACTTTGATATCATGGATTTTCAGTCCTTGCATCCATAGCTCTGTCTATGGGCTCTATTTTAACACACCTAATGCAATGGTAAATATAAGCGCAGGCGGTAGCGCTATAGGTTCAGGGGTGTGTCAGAAATACTTTTGCCATTTTCACCATATAAACGAGTTGTGGGTGTGTCGAGGCTTGGCCCCTCACTAGCCAATAAAAACGTGCTCCATGATGAAATATGTGGTTGCTTCAAGTTGCGTTTTTACCGTCTTTTATGTATTGCAATGGAATCAACTCCAATTCCAATGTTAGTCCATTATAGTTTGTTAAATGGCTTACAGAAACGAAATAACAAAATGTAGACCTGTCTTTGCTAAATATGTTAACCCATTTGCAGTCCACATTGTTCTCAGTTCTCAGCATGGCTTCAATAGCATTCACACTGACATAGGAGCTAGGCCTACTGTAAATTGCATTATGGATGAGCATGGACATGCCTAACATTGTCAATAAGCAAGATTCAATTCATTATTGATAAGTCCTAGGTTTAACTAGCCATATAAAAATCTGTGGTGGTAGTTTGAGTCTTTTTTAAAGTGCAATACAGATGATTGGTAACGATGACATGAACATTGACATCCATACCAACATTTTACTCCGCTTTTTACCCCGACATAGTGTGAAATACATATATAAACAATAGCTTAAATGTAGGCTAATATTGATGAGTGGCAATGAGAAGATTCTGGATCTACAGTGCTTCAGAAAGTATTCATACCCCTTGATTGACTTATTCCACATGTTATTATGTTACACCCTCAATTCAAAATTGATTTAAAAAAATCTCACTCATCTACAAACAACAACCCCATAATGATAAAGTGAAAACATGGTTTTTAAATTTGTGCACATTTATTGAAAATGAAATACAGAAATCTAATTTACAAAAGCATTTAGATCCCAGCACCTTTGGCAGCGATTACAGCTGTGAGTTGTCTTGGGTATATCTGCATCAGCTTTGCACATCTGGATTTGGGGTTTTTCTTCCTTGAAGATTTTCTCAAACTCTGTTAAAACTTCTTAAGGCTAGGGGGCACTATTTTCACATCCAGATGAAAAGTGTGCCCAAAGTAAACTGCCTGCTACTCAGGCCCAGAAGCTAGGATATGCATGTAATTGGTAGATTTGCATAGAAAACACTCTAAAGCTTCTAAACCTGTTAAAATTATGTCTGTGAATATAACATAACTTATTTGGCAGGCGAAACCCCGAGGACAAACCATCCACTCTCTCAATGGGTTTTCTATGTGGATCTCAAGAGTAATAGATCTAGATTTGGGGTTTTTCTTCCTTGAAGATTTTCTCAAACTCTGTTAAAACTTCTTAAGGCTAGGGGGCACTATTTTCACATCCAGATGAAAAGTGTGCCCAAAGTAAACTGCCTGCTACTCAGGCCCAGAAGCTAGGATATGCATGTAATTGGTAGATTTGCATAGAAAACACTCTAAAGTTTCTAAACCTGTTAAAATTATGTCTGTGAATATAACATAACTTATTTGGCAGGCGAAACCCCGAGGACAAACCATCCACTCTCTCAATGGGTTTTCTATGTGGATCTAGATTTCTAAGGCACTTGCTTGCAGTTCCTATCGCTTCCACTAGACGACAACAGTCTTTAGAAATTGGTTGATGTTTTTCTTTTGAGAAATGAAGAAGTAGGGCTGTTCAGAACAAGGGTCGAGTCTAGTGTACTGTTGTGGTTGGGGCGCACAACCTGAAAGCTTGCTCCACTTTGTTTTCATCAGGTATTGAACACAGTTTATCCCGTCTTAAATTTTATAGATTATTTATGTTTAAAAATACCTAAAGTTGGATTAGGAAAGCTGTTTGAAATGTTTGGATCAAGTTTACAGGTAACTAACTATATTAGATACTTTGTAGTCATTTTGCACAAGTTGGAACCGGTGTTTTTCTGGATCAAATGCGGCACATAAATGGACACTTTGGAGATATAACGACAGAATTTATCGAACGAAAGGACCATTTGTGATGTTTAATGGACATATTGGAGTGCCAACAGAAGAAGATCTTGAAATGTAAGGCATGAATTATATCGTTATTTCTGACGTTTGTGTCGCGCCTGGCAGGTTGAAATGTGATTTTCATGTGTTTGTTTGATGGGGTGCTGTCCTCAGATAATAGCATGGTTTTCTTTGGCCGTAAAGCCTTTTTGAAATCTGACACTGTGGCTGGATTAACAAGAAGTTAATCTTTAAACCGATGTATAACACTTGTATGATACATTCATTATTATTATGAGTATTTCTGTTTTTGAATTTGGCGCGCTGCTATTTCACTGGGTGTTGTCAAAACGGGATTGGCGCGCGAAGGGATCACTAAGAAGTTAAATTAGATGGGGATCAGCGGTGAACAGCAGTCTTCAAGTCTTTCCACAGATTTGGGCTTTGGCTGGGTTACCTTAGGACTTTCACATTCTTGTTCTGAAGCCATTCCAGAATTTATTTGGCTGTAAACTAAGGCCGTTGCGGAAACAAAGACTGTTCTGCCGAGTTGTTCTGTGGAGTTATTTGAGGAAGGAAAGAGAGGAAGGCTCCACAACACTCTCTCACGTAATATCTTACCTAGTTATTTTCCGATTATCAAATGTTTTCTTTTTGTAGCTTTGGCAAATATGTGTTTGTTTTCTATACCTGTTCGCTCCTCTCCATGTAGGCTTTACAAACGCTCCCCACCCCTTGGCTGCAACACTTCTAATTTAGTGTACACTTCAGTGCACAACCCATTCCGGTTCTCTGGCAGCGTTTGGAACTGCCGATCTGTGGTCAAGAACGCCAAGTTCATCTCAGCCTATGCTGCCCTTCAGTCCCTTGACTTTTTGGCCCTGACAGTGTTCTCTGGGGTGATCCCCCAGAAAACACTGCTACTCCAGCTGCTATTTCTTCATCTGACTTCATTTTCTCTCATAGTCCAAAAGCATCTGGTTGTCCCAGTGGTGGCACAGGTCTACTCATTTCTCCTAAGTGGAGATTTTCTTTTTTCAGCCTCTCTCACCTGTCCATCTCCGCATTTCAAAGCCATGCTGTCACTTGTCCACTCAAGCTTAACATTATTGTCAACTATCGCCCACCAGGTAACCATGGAGTGTTCCTCAATAAGCTTGACACCTTGATAAGCTTGACACCTTGATAAGCTCATTTCCAGCCAATGGCTCACCGCTCTTCATACTTGGCAATTTCAACCTCCCGACGTCTGCCTTCGATTCATTTCTTTTGAAATCTCTCTTTCTCTACCTTCCCTCTTTTGACCTCACCCTTTCCCGATCCTCTCCAACTCACAAAGCAGGCAATACACTTAAGCTCATCTTTACTACAGGCTGCTCGCCTACTAATCTCACTGCAAGCCCCCTCCAGGTCTCTGATCACCACTTTGTTTCTTTTTCTGTCTCCCTTTCCTTCAACCCAAACCACTAATCCCCTACCCAGATGGTCATGCACCATCACAATCTTCTCTCTCTCTCCTCTTCTATCTTATCATCTCTCCTTTCTGCTAAATTATTCTCCCTCCTGTCTCCTGATTCTGCCTCTTTGACCTTACTCTCCTCCCTTTCCGCATTCCTGTGACTCGCACTGTCCCCTTTCCTTCCGGCCTGGCTCGGCCCTCACCTCCTGCTCTGTATCTGAGTCACTCATTGCAGCTTACAAAACAGGGCTGCAGGCAACTGAGCGAAAATGTAGGAAAACTAAACTTCTGGAGGACCTACCATCTTTTCACTCCCTCCTCTCTACCTTCTCTTCCTCTGTATCTGCTGCTATAACCACTTTCTACCAGAGGTGGGACCAAGTCATTGTTTTACAAGTCACAAGTAAGTCTTGAGTCTTAGAACTCAAGTCCCAAGTCAAGACAGGCAAGTCCGAGTCAAGTCTCAAGTCAAGACCAACAAGTCTCAAGTCAAATGTCAAGTCCTAAACTTTGAGTTTCGAGTCCTAAACAAGTCATAATGTGCTCTTCACCAAATGTAATACCATTTAATATTTTTAACAAGAGTAATAGATAGCATATTACATTTACGTAAATCATGAATGCTTTTCAAAATACAGTATATCTATTACTTTCCAAATAAACTTTATAGTTCCGTGAGAATACATGGGTAGCCATAAGAAAGACCCCCCCCCAATAGCGATCGACTATCGAGGATCACTATGGGGCGCAATCTGGCGAGGTAGGCTTGTACACAATTGCCCAACCTTAACACACAGTAGGCTAACAAATGTCAATGGCTTTAGGAACAGCAGTAACATCAGGCAGGATTTGGGCTACGAACTGCCTAGCCAGTTGTAGCTCAATCTTGGGTGCAATGATCACGTTCCCGCACTGACTGACTGTGTGGAGGCTCATTGATTTAACGTTACGTTAGCCAACATGCTACAGCAGCAAAGTTATGAATGATATAGCTGTTGGCTATATTAGCCACGACGTACCGTTCTTTGTGCAGCTTCAAATGTCGAACAACGTTGGAAGTTGTTGCGCCTCCGTCTGTCACTTTCTTCCCGCATGTTTTGCAAGTTGCAATCCATTTTTTGTTGATACAGCGTAGTCTTTATATCTGAAAATAATAATTTTGGGTATCATCTTTCCAAGGGCTCCATCTGAATTCACTCTTCTGACGTTCCTCTGCACTGCCACGTGCAACTTTTTCTCAGCTGGCACAATTTGATTGGCTGCTGTCCGATTCAAACTGTAATCCGTTAAACGAAGAGTTGATGCGCTGCACACTTTTTTTAATAGCACCATTTTTTTATATTTGGGCTTGGGGAGGGTATCAAGTCAGTTCGAGTCAAAAGGCTCCAAGTCACGAGTCATTGGTGTTAAAGTCAAAGTCGAGTTGCAAGTCATCATATTTGTGACTCGAGTCTGACTCGAGCCCAAGTTATGTGACTCGAGTCCACACCTCTGCTTTCTACCACTTAAAATTTCAGTCAGCCTATTGAGTCCACTGGTCTAACTCACACAGAACTACCCTACGCCTTGACCTCCTGCAACTAGTGAGTTCTGGCCGCCTGCCCGCTCAACCCCATCACATCCTCCCTTCTCCAGACCATCTCTGGAGAACTTATCCCATTCCTCACTTCCCTCATCAACTCATCCCTGACCACTGGCTTCATCTCGTCTGACTTCAAAGTGGCCCGAGTCGCTCCTCTCCTCAAGAAACCAACACTCGACTCATCTGACGTCAAACTATAGACCTGTATCCCTTCTTTCTTTTCTTTCCAAAACACTTCAGTGTGCTGTCTATGATCAACTTTCTCGTTATCTCTCTCTGAACAATCTTCTTGATCCTAACCATCAGGCTTCAAGATGGGTCACTCATCTGAGACTGCTCTTCTCTGTGCCATGGAGGCTCTCCGCACTACCAAAGCTGACTTTCTCTCTTCTGTTCTGACCCTCCTAGACCTCTCTGCTGCCTACGAGACCGTGAACCATCAGATCCTCCTCCCTCTCAGGGCTGGGTGTTTTAGGCTCTGCACACTCTTACATTGCATCCTACATTGCATCCTACCTGGCAGACAGCTCCTAGTTCTAGGCCCTCTTCTCTCTATACACCAAGTCACTCGGCTCCGTCATATCCTCACATGGTCTCTCCTATCATTGCTATGCGGATGGCACTCAACTACTTTTCTCCTTCCCCCCTTCTGACACCCAAGTGGCGACACACATCTCTGCATGCCTGGCAGACATCTCAACTTAGATGTCGGCCCACCACCTCAAGTTCAACCTCGACAAGACAGAGCTGCAGTTCCTCCCGGGGGAAGGCCTTCCCGCTCAAAATCAAATCAAATGTATTTATATAGCCCTTCGTACATGCTGATATCTCAAAGTGCTGTACAGAAACCCAGCCTATAACCCCAAACAGCACCTGCATTAGGTGTAGA
Organism: Oncorhynchus mykiss; assembly: GCF_057628025.1. Lineage (NCBI taxonomy): Eukaryota > Metazoa > Chordata > Actinopteri > Salmoniformes > Salmonidae > Oncorhynchus > Oncorhynchus mykiss. Next base: position 64,663,776 of record NC_143022.1, read on the forward strand.
AGCACGGTGGCTAGGAAAAACTCCCTAGAAAGGCCACAACCTAGGAAGAAACCTAGAGAGGAACCAGGCTATGTGGGGTGGCCAGTCCTCTTCTGGCCGTGCCGGGTGGAGATTATAACAGAACATGGCCAAGATGTTCAAATGTTCATAAATGACCAGCATGGTCAAATAATAATAATCACAGGCAGAACAGTTGGAACTGGAGCAGCAGCACGGCCAGGTGGACTGGGGACAGCAAGAAGTTGTGTGATCCTTAACAAGACCCTGTCGTTCTCTGCAAACATCAAAGCAGTGACTCACTCCTGCAGGTTCATGCTCTACAACGTCCGTAGAGCACGGCCCTACCTCACACAGGAAGCGGCGCAGGTCCTATTCCAGACACTTGTCCTTTCCCATCTGGACTACAGCAACTCGCTGTTGGCTGGGCTCCCCGCTTGTGCCATCAAACCTCTGCAACTTATCCAGAACGCTACAGCCCGCTATGCTTACACCCCAACCCGAGCACTCCGTTCTGCCACCTCAGGTCTCTTGGCCCTCCCACCCCTACAGGAGGGCAGCTCCCACTCAGTCCAGTCCAAGTTCTTCTCTGTCCTTGCACCCCAATGGTGGAACCAGCTTCCCCTTGAAGCTATAACAGCAAAGTCCCTGCCCATCTTCTGAAAACATCTGAAACCCTTCCTCTTCAAACAGTATCTTATATAATCATCCTCCTCACCTTGAGGAAAACCTTAACCAGCACTTGCACTTGACCCCCCTCTACTGATAGCTACTTTATTTAGGAAAACTGTACTTTCTATGCCTGTGATATGTGGTTGTCATCTTAAGATGAATGCACTAACTGTAAATCGAGCGACTGCTAAATTACTGAAATGTAAATGTAAATCTTCTCCACAGTCTAAGGTTGTTTGCAGAGGGTGAATGGGCAAGACAAGTGCAGAGAGAGGCAAGAGAAGCCCAGAGATATAGAATCAATCATGATGTCTCATTTGCAGAGGCTGTAGGACAGATCGCTGTCACTACTCAGTGGACTGATGGAGCTACTATGACTGCTCCCGTAGTAAGAGGTCCTACTGCCAGAACTGGTGCTTCTGCTAGTCCTGACATGGTTTCCAGGTCTGTTCAGAAATCATGCTGTGTCAAAGGACGCTTTGATAGTAAATAAAATGGACGTCGTAGCTGCCATTGGAAAGGTTATTAACACGACTCGGATTGTGGAAAGCAGAAATGACAGGTTGACTATTATTGTGGATACGGCAACAGAGTTATTAGAGGTAACAGATGTTACTGTCAACATTATTTTTTTAAATGCTGAATAATCCTAAAGAAGAAGAACAGACCTTAGACCAGCTAATGGATCAATGTCAAGGTGGACAAGGAGGTTAATTTGGGAGATACATTTGTACTATCAAGGACTGTGAAGAGAGCAGTGGGAAAGGTGGATTCAATCATGGTGACTAGAAGCGGCCTTGTTCTGATTAATTGTGTAGATGAAAAATAGAAGACGCGTGCAATGGATCTGGCAAAATTCACCGCATCGGAAGTAACCTGTATTGATCTTCGAAGAAGGGCAGCTGCCAAAGGAGTTACAGTATGTCTGGAGTGTCGTTAGATGACGACTACCTTATTCAGAAAATCCCAGGAGTGATCAGTGCATGTCACCTGACCAGTATGGTAAATGGAAAGAAGGAGAAAAGCCTATCGATACTATTGCTGGTTGAGGAGACAACCTGCACATGTGAAGCTTGGATACGTGAGGTATGCGGTGAGAGCATTTGTGTCCAAACAATTACACTCTGGGAATTGCAAAAGATATGGCCACGTGTCAAATGTTTGCAGATGGAAGAATTATGTTATTGAATATACTGTGAATGGAAAATGTTGCAACTGTGGTGGGGATCATACTCCGGACTTCCTTGAGTGCCCTGTTAGGGTGAAAGAGGTTGAGGTGTCAAAGATCAGGGCTGCACAGCAGATTCCCTATGTGGAGGTGGTGAAGCGAGTCAAGAGGGTCAAGACGGATATGCTCATTGTGAAGAAGGTGGATTTTGTAGCATTTATAGCCACAGTTATTAATTGTACTGCACATGTGTCTAAGGATTCCAAGAAGTTGGTATCACTATATCTGCAGCCGATACGTTTTTGGGGCTCCAAGACCTTTTCACTGCAAGGTCTACTGTCGCCAGAAAACGTCCCGCTCTCACGGGATCCTTCTGAGCCTGTCTAGGGATCTGATTCGAATTTTGGATTTTAACAGAAAAGAAGGTTGATTTTGTTTAGTTAAAATATATTTTTGATCGTTTGTATGGATATTTTTTACGCTGCATTAATTTGTTCTTTTTGGGATCTTTGTCATCCACCCGCACATTAGGTGGCGGAACGCACATCATTATACCAGAGAAGAAGAAGAGGGTGGCTTTGTCGTCACATCCAGTTTCTAAAAACTCTAGAACATTACAGTCTTTGATTACCGTATGTTCGAGTGCTTTTCTTCTGTGTGTATGACACGGCATATAAAGCTACAGTCATTAATATGACAGTGCATAGCAAACGATTTTGGTATGTGGCGCCAGCAGTTGCCTGAACTCAATGACTATCTACATTTTACACCTTCCGAGCAAGTCTGGTCATCGAAATTTTGCTAATACAAGAAAAACATTTCAGACCTTTCGTGCGTGCCATCGTTTGCCACCATTGCATTGGCTAGCAACAGGTAAGCTGAATCCATTTGCGGCACATAGGCGGGGTTTGTCCATATTTAGCTATTTAGGCAGCTAGTATGGGTTAACTGCTAGTTAGCCATATAACTTACCTGTGAAGGTCTGTCTTGATTAACAGCCAGTTAGAACGCAGGCACTGCCGTGCTGCACGCGGACAACTGAACGGTGGATCGCTGTAGCTAGATGGCTAGCTAACGTTAACTAGCTAAAAATGTTAACTAACTAGCTGACTTGTGTCGTGAAATAATAGTACAGCCCTTATAATTGGAGGCATCATAATGTTCCCTTTTTAGATGGTAAGTTACCTCTGTACTTTGCGGAATGGTTTGTTTAATAATAATATTTCAAATTGTTTTGTTCCCCTGACACTTGCCCTAGAATATTTGTATAATTCCATGTTGTTGTAGAAGCAGATGTCTTAATGTCACATGCACAAGTAACGTTACAGTGAAATGCCTTTATTGCGAACTCAACCCAATAATCAATAAAGATGTAATACTAGAACTCAATAAGTAAGTAAGTATTACATCGTTATTGATTATTGGGTTGAGTTTGCAAGAAAGGCATTTCACTGTAACGTTACTTGTGCATGTGACATTAAGACATCTGCTTCTACAACAACATGGAATTATACAAATATTCTAGGGCAAGTGTCAGGGGAACAAAACAATTTGAAATATTATTATTAAACAAGCCATTCTGCAAAGTACAGGGTCAGTTCCAATACAATATTTAAAATGTGCAGGGATACTGGAGTGATGGCGGTAGATATGTATAGGGGTAAGGTGACTAGGCAACAGGATATAGTATAAACAGAGTAGCAGCAGCTTGTATGTGAGTGGGTGTGTAGTCTGTATAAATATATGTGCATGTTATGTGTGAGGGTGTAGGGCCCTGTTAGTGAAAAAAAAAAATATATATATATATATATATATATATATATATATATATGTGTGTAATTAATTCATCCCCTTGATCTAATGGGGTAAACCACTTACCGCACCCATTTTTGGATTATGTTGATGAGACCCATGATGAGACACTCAACACGCACACCTGACAGAGGCATTCTAATTATAGTGGCTAGCTAGCTACTCTGTCAGAGAAGATTCCAGGCTATCACACTTGCAATGCCATGAAGTCATTTAGCAAGTAGATAGACCTGGACTTATACTTGTGAAAACAACAGACACAACTGACACTTCAGTGACATTTTAACTGGTGTCTATCAACACGTGAGATAAGAATCTGAACTGCACCGCAGTAAAGATGTTCCAGGCCTTTCTAGGGGATACTAAGCACATTTTTGAGAATAACTGCACACCTCAGCATTGTGAGGCCTTTTATATTCATATAAATCATATACAGCACTAGATAAACATCACACATTCATATAAATTAACAATGAGACATCTTCGCTCATAAAAATACTTCATCAGATCACTAAAATAGTGCTTTAAACATTCCTTATCAGCAAAGGGTGGGGCATTCATTCTTCTGCTTAAGAAGCCTAAATGCGGGCCGTTACAGAAGTGAGTGAATTATAGGATCAGTAGGGTATTAATCAACCCCAGAAAAAAAATGGAGGTATCCTCACTGTCATGATTCAAGAGTTAATTTAGTGCACTGCACAGGATGATGTCACACAGACATCGTACTCTGGAATGCTGTTCTGTGGTCATTCAATCTGTTGTGTAATGTGACAGTATTTACAAGACTATTTCAGTCTGTTTCTGGTGCTTTCCATCACAGATTCCCCAGTCACAGATGGCCCAAGTGGTGTACACAACTTGATATCAGGACTTCTTTGCCACAACGTATGTATTTCTGGATGTTGACAATTTTGTGCTCCGTAACAGACCTCGTCATGTAATTTATTTGACTCTTTGACTTTATTTGACGCTATTTCTCTCATCCTTTCACAGGGACTGTAATCCTGTTGACCTGGTCCACACCAGGAGTGGGGCTAGAGGGGGGGCGGTGGCAATGCTGTGTTGGGGAAATGCTTCCTTCGGTCAGCTAGGTTTGGGCGGGATCGATGAGGAGATTGTGGTGGAGCCCCGGAAATGTGATTTCTTTCATGGGAAGCAGGTGTGTGATATCGGATGTGGCCGACGGCACACCACATTTCTACTGGGAGACGGGACTGTGTACACCTGTGGCTGCAATGACATTGGGCAGCTGGGGCACGAGAAGTCTCGAAAGAAACCAGGTAAGTGTTGCATGCACCAAAATGGGTCAGTCTAACACCGTATTTGGTTGAAAACTATCTTTAGATTAACTGTGGTGTGGTAAATCAATGTGTTAAACATGTTAAATGCTTTGTGTTCCCCTTAGAGCAGGTTGTGGCACTAGATGCACAGAACATTGTGGCAGTGTCATGTGGGGAGGCCCATACTCTCGCACTGAATGACAAAGGACAAGTGTTTGCATGGGGCTTGGCCACAGATGGACAGCTGGGCCTTGCAAACTTCGAAGAATGTGTACGTGTGCCCAGGTGAATAAAATAATACTTTAAAGTCCTCGGGAAGTTCAAGCATAATCCTGTTCATAAATGATATGTGTACAACTCAACGTGTATGAACATGACCCCATTTGTACCGATACTCTTTGCATGTTGGTATTTAAAAAATTAAAATAAGTGATTCATGTGCCTGACATGTAGTATAGATATATTTCACAACAGCATAATGATTACTTTACTTTAATGGACTTTTTTTTCCCCCCCCTCAGAAACATCAAGAGTTTATCAGATGTAGAAATTGCTCAGGTAGCCTGTGGATATCGGCACTCCCATGCTCTGTCTAGAGGTAAGGGGACATTCGAATAGTCCTTTAAGGCAAAGGAAAGTTCTTAATGCCTTTGGTGACTTGGAAGTTTGACGGGTAGCAAGGAAAAATGAAAGGACGCTCTATCAGTCCTTACCTACTTCCCTTTGCCAAGGATGCACAGGACTATCCTTTGACGGTTTTCAGCAAAACTCAGCCTAAAGATAATTGTGGGAAATTCTCTGAAACGTTTACTTAACACGATTCAATACACTCATTATGGTGAGTTTGTTCAATACATGTGGATAGATAAATAAAATGTTGCTTCATTCATGCTTTATATTTCAGTTTAGTGACATCTGAAAGTGGCAGAAAGCTGCCTCTTTCAAGGAGTGGGACTCTAACCCGGAAGCTTATAAGAAATCCCGCTTTGCTCTCCGACGAACCGTCAATACAGGACTAAGATCGAGTCGTACTACACCGGCTCTGACGCTCGTCGGATGTGGCAGGGCCTGCAAACCATTATACGAAGGGAAGCACGGCCGAGAGCTGCCCAGTGATACGAGCCTACCGGACGAGCTAAACTACTTCTATGCTCACTTCGAGGCAAATAACACTGAAACGTGCATGAGAGCACCAGCTGTACCGGAAGACTGTGATCACACTCTCCGCAGCCGATTTGAGTAAGACCTTTAGACAGGTCAACATTCACAAGGCACTTTCAACCTCTCCCTGTCCAAGTCTGTAATACCAACATGTTTTAAGCAGACCACCATAGTGCCTGTGCCCAAGAACACAAAGGTAACCTGCCTAAATGACTACCGACCCGTAGCACTTACAGTTGAAGTCGGAAGTTTACATACACTTAGGTTGGAGTCATTAAAACTCGTTTTTCAACCACTCTACAAATTTCTTGTTAACAAACTATGGATTTGGCAAGTCTGTTAGGAAATCTACTTTGTGCATGACACAAGTAATTTTTCCAACAATTGTTTACAAACAGATTATTTCACTTATAATTCACTGTATCACAATTCCAGTGGGTCAGTTTACATGCACTAAGTTGACTGTGCCTTTAAACAGCTAAGAACATTCCAGAAAATGATGTCATGGCTTTAGAAGCTTCTGAAATGCTAATTGACATCATTTGAGTCAATTGGAGGTGTACCTGTGTATGTATTTCAAGGCCTACCTTCAAACTCTGTTCCTCTTTGCTTGACATCATGGGAAAATCAAAATAAATCAGCCAAGACCTCAAAAACAAAAAATGTGTAGACCTCCACAAGTCGGTTTCATCCTTGGGAGCAATTTCAAAACGCCTGAAGGTACCTCGTTCATCTGTACAAACAATAGTACGCAAATATATACTCCATGGGACCACACAGCCGTCAGAACGCTCAGGTCAAAGACGACGTGTTCTGTCTCCTAGAGATGATCGTACTTTGGTGCGAAAAGTGCAAATCAATCACAGAACAACACCAAAGGAACAAAAGCAAGCAAAGGTACAAAAGTATCTATATCCACAGTAAAACAAGTCCTATATCGATATAACCTGAAAGGCAGCGCAGCAAGAAAGAAGCCACTGCTTCAAAACCGCTATAAAAAAGCCAGACTACGGTTTGCAACTGCACATGGGGACAAAGATCGTACTTTTTGGAGAAATGTCCTCTGGTCTGATGAAACAAAAATAGAACTGTTTGGCCATAATGACCATCGTTATGTTTGGAGGAAAAATGGGGAGGCTTGCAAGCTGAAGGATACCATCCCAACCGTGAAGCATGGGGGTGGCAGCATTATGTTGTGGGGGTGCTTTGCTACAGGAGGGACTGGTGCACTTCACAAATTAGATGGCATCGTGAGGTAGGAAAATTGTGGATATATTGAAGCAACATCTCAAGACATCAGTCAGGAAGTTCAAGCTTGGTCGCAAATGGATCTTCCAAATGGACAATGACCCCAAGCATTCTTCCAAAGTTGTGGCAAAATGGCTTAAGGACAACGAAGTCCAGGTATTGGAATGGCCATCACAAAGCCCTGACCTCAATCCCATAGAAAATGTTTTGGCAGAACTGAAAAAGCGTGTGCGAGCAAGGAGCCCTACAAACCTGACTCTGTTACACGAGCTCTGTCAGGAAGAATGGACCAAAATTCACCCACTTATTGTGGGAAGCTTGTGAAAGGCTAACCGATACATTTGACCCAAATTAAACAATTTAAAGGCAATGCTACCAAATACTTATTGAGTGTATGTAAACCTCTGAGCCACTGGGAATGTGATGAAAGAAATAAAAGCTGAAATAAATCATTCTCTCTACTATTATTCTGACATTTCACATTCTTAAAATAAAGTGGTGATCCTAACTGACCAAAGATGCGGAATTTTTACTAGGATTAAATGTCAGGAATTGTCAAACTGAGTTTAAATGTATTTGGCTAAGGTGTATGTAAACTTCCAACTTCAACTGTACATGCTACTTCAACTAACCGGCGCCCCCATACATTGACTCTGTACCGGCACCCCCCCCTACATATATTGCTCTTTTTTATTGCTGCTCTTTAATTACTTGTTACTTTTATCGCTTATCCGTATTCTTTGAAACCTCACTGTCGGTTAGGGCCTCGTAAGTAAGTATTTCACTGTAAGGTCTACCTACACCTGTTGTATTCGGCGCATGTTACTAATAAAATTTGATCAGTAAGGCATGAATGAGGATGGAAAGATTAAATCAAACCCTATCCTCTTCTTGCTTTTCCTTAAACCGAGTGTGCACTATACAAATTTGGCCCCAATTTAGCAGTCCCAGACAAGTTTTTGAGATCGGAGACAAAATCCCAATGTTGTTGCCTACTCGTGGCATGTGGCCTTCACCGACGCTTGTTTAATGTGAGCGTGTCAGAGACGCAATCCGTGGGCTACCGATCTCATCTTTGAGCAGTCCCAGACGCCCCAATATTTTCAAATGTTTAATTTTATCGGCACAAAATCTGCAGTGTGAGATGTACAATGACAAGTTTGGACGATCAGCAATAGCCAATCGGAGCTCGCCAGAAAAGAATGCATTCACTTTCTGTCTGGTTTGATTGGACTTAAACGGGGAATTTTCTGAACGATTTGCTTGATTAGGTTTCCCATCTTATATTAAATACTTCAAATGTGTTCCCTTGTTTAGGAGGCCAAGTCTATTCATGGGGACAAAACCGATACGGACAACTAGGGCTGGGAGTAGCTGGACAAGGCATCTCTACTCCCCAAGTCATCCAGTCTTTACAGGGGATTCCCTTCATCCAGATCTCAGCAGGGGGTGCTCACAGCTTTGCCCTCACATTCTCAGGGGCCGTCTTTGGCTGGGGGCGCAACAAGTTTGGGCAACTCGGCCTCAATGACAACAATGGTAAGACTGACTAAGCAACTTTCCTGTGACTCACTGTTAATCTGTTTTGAAAAGAAGCCAGAAGATATAACATGAAACCAAATAATATTTCAGATCGGTATTATCCAGCCCAGCTCAAGTCCCTCAGGTCACAGAGGGTTATCTACATCTGCTGTGGGGAGGACCACACTGCCGCACTTACAAAGGTAACTTCCTCTTACACAGTGAGGTAATAGCTGTATGTAGTAGTGTACTCTAAGTATAACTACACTTAGTGTCTTCAGAAAGTATTCATACCCCTTGACTTATTCAAAATGATTTGTTACAGCCTGAATTCAAAATGGATGATCATTTTTTTTCTTCTCTCACACCCATCTAGACACACTACCCCGTAATGACAAAGTGAAAACATGTTTTAGAAAGTTTTGCATATTTATTGAAAATGAACCAGTCAAAAGTTTGGACACCTACTCATTTCAGGGTTTTTAGTTATTTGTACTATTTTCTACATTGTAGAATAATAGTGAAGACATCAGAACTATGAAATAACACGTATGGAGATTCTTCAAAGTAGCCACCCTGTGCCTTGATGACAGCTTTGCACACTCTTGGCATTCTCTCAACCAGATTCGAGGTAGCCACCTGTAATGTATTTCAATTAACAAGCCTTAGAAATTAATTTGTTGAATTTCTTTCCTTAATGCGTTTGAGCCAATCAGTTGTGTTGTTACTAGGGGTGGTATACAGAAGATAGTATGGACTTGGTCTTTTACCAAATAGGGCTATGGCAAGAACAGCTCAAATAAGCAAAGAGAAATGACATCCCATCATTACTTTGAGACATGAAGGGCCGTGAATCCAGAACATTTCAATAACTTTAAACGTTTCTTCAAGTGCAGTTGCAATAATCATCAAGTGCTATGATGAAACTGGCTCTCGTGAGGGCTGCCACAGGAAAGGAAGACGCAGAGTTAACTGCTGCAGAGGATACGTTCATTAGTTACCAGGCTCAGAAATTGCAGCCCAAATAAATGCTTCACAGAGTTCAAGTAGAAGACACATCTCAACATCAACTATTCAAAGGAGACTGCGTGAATCATGCCTTCATGGTTGAATTGCTGCAAAGAAACCACTACTAAAGGACACCAAAAAGAAGAGACTTAGAAACACGAGCAATGGACATTAGACCAGTGGAAACCTGTCCTTTGGTCTGAGTCCAAATTAGAGACCTCAACCCAATTGAGATGAGTTGGGCCGCGGAGTGAAGGAAAAGCAGCCAACAAGTGCTCGGCATATGTCGGAACTCCTTCAAGACTGTTGGAGAAGCATTCCAGATGAAGTTGGCTGAGAGAATGCCAGGAGTGTGCAAAGCTGTCATCAAAGCAAAGGGTGGATACTTTGAAGAATGTAAAATCTCAAATATATATAGATTTTTTTTAAGGTTACTACATGATTCCAAATGTGTTATTTCAAAGTTTTGATGTCTTCACTATTATTCTACAATGTAAAAATAAAAACACTTGAATGAGTAGGTGTGTCCAAACTTTGGACTTTTACTGTAAGTTTTCACACTGCTTTGCTATGACACTCCAAATTGAGCTAATGTGCATTCAATTTCCTTTGATCATTCTTGAGATGGCACTACAACTTGGTTGGAGTCCACCCAGCAGCTTTGCAGTTCTAGACACACTCAAACCAGTGCGCCTGGCACCTACTACTAAACCCCATTCAAAGGCACTTCAATCTTTTGTCTTTCCCATTCACCCTCTGAATGACACTCCTACACAATCCATGGCTCAATCGTCTGAAGGTTTATAAATACTTTAACCTGTGTCCTTCCCTTCATCTCTGATTTGAAGTGGATTTAACAAGTGAGAAGGGATTATAGCTTTTACCTGGTCAGTCTGTCATGGAAAGAGCAGGTGTTCCCAATGTTTTGTTCAGTGTATATCTGGGGAAGGATATTAAACAATTTCTAGTGTTGATTAGGAAATGGAAAAAAAATATGGAAATACCAAGACTCTCCCTGGAGGTGACCAATAACCCAATGACAACTCTGACAGAACTATGGAGTTCCTTGGTTGGGATGGGAGAACCTGCCAGTAAAACAAGTCTTTACAGCACTTCACCAATCTGGGCTTTCTAGGAGAGTGGCCAGACGGAAGCCACTCCTTAGAAAAAGGCACATGACTGCACGCCTGGAGTTTGCAAAAAGGCACGTGAAAGACTGAGCTCATAAGGCAAAATATTCTGTGGTCTGATTAGACAAAAATATAACTCTTTAGTCTGAATACAAAACACTATGTCTGGAGAAAACCAGACACAGCTCATCACCCGTCTAACACCAGCCCTACCGTGAAGCATGGTGGTGGCAGCATCATGCTATGAGGATGCTTTTCAGTGGCAAGACTGGGAGACTGGTAAGGATAGAGGGAACAATGAATGGAGTCCTTGATGAGAACCTGCTTCAGAGTGCAAACGACCTTCGACTGGGGCAAAGATTGTTCCAACAGAACAATGACCCCAAGCATACAGCCAAAGCAACACTGAAATGGCTTTAGAACAAGTGTCTCTGAGTGGCCCAGCCAAAGCCCAGACTTGAATCCCATTAAATCTGTGGGAAGACTTGAAGATGGCTGTTCACTGTCGCTCCCCATCTAATTTAGCAGATTTTCTCAAGCTCTGTAAGGAAGAATGGGAGAACCCCCAAATCCAGATGTGCAAAGCTGATAGACATACACAAGACGACTCAAACCTGTAATCGCCGACAAAGGTTGACTCGAGTGTTAATACTTATGTAAATTAGATATTTCTGCCTTTTAATTTTCATTAACTAGCCAAAAATATCTAACATATTTTCACTGTCATTATGGGGTATTGTGTGTCAATGGGTGAGGGGGAAGGGGAAAAAAAGGTAATCCCTTTTGAAATCAGGCTGTAACACAACAAAATGTGGAATAAGTAGAGGGGTATGAATACTTTCTGAAGGCACTGTGCATTGTTATTTCATTCCTACTGAACAAAAATATAAATGCAACATGCAGCAATTTCAAAGTTTTTACTGAGAGAGTTCATATAAGTAGATCAGTCAATTGAAATAAATTCATTAGGCCCTAATCTATGGATTTCACATTACTGGGAATACAGATATGCATCTGTTGGTCACAGATACACTATCTATCCAAAGGATGTGGACACCCCTTCAAATGAGTGAATTCAGCTATTTCAGCCACACCTGTTGCTGACAGGTATTTAAAATCGAGCACACATTCATGCAATTTCCATAGACAAACATTGGCAGTAGAATGGCTTTACTGAAGAGCTCTGACTTTCAACGTGGCACCATCATAGGATGCCACCTGTCCAATAAGTCAGTTTGTCAAATTTCTGCCCTGCTAGAGCTTCCCCGGTCAACTGTAAGGGCTGTATTGTGAAGTGGAAACGTCTAGGAGCAACAACGGCTCAGCCGTGAAGTGGTAGCTCACACAAGCTCACAGAACGGGTCAGCTGAAGTGCGTAGCGCCTAAAAACCGTCTTCCTCAGTTGCAACACACACTACCGAGTTCAAAACTGCCTCTGGAAGCAACGTGAGCACAATAACTGTTCATCAAGAGCTTCATGAAATGTGTTTCCATGACCGAGCAGCCACACACATTCTCGCGTTCTCTGGAGTGATGAATCACGCTTCACTATCTGGCAGTCCGACGGACGAATCTGTTTTTTGCAGATGCTAGGAGAACGCTACCTGCCCAACTGCATAGTGCCAACTAAAGTTTGGTTTAGGAGCAATAATTGTTCAGGCTAGGCCCCTTAGTTCAAATAAAGGGAAATCTTAACGCTACAGCATACAATGACATTCTAGACGATTCTGTGCTTCCAGCTTTGTGGCAACAGTTTGGGGAAGGCTCTTTCCTGTTTCAGTATGACAATGCCTCCGTGCACAAAGCAAGGTCCATACAGTAATGGTCTGTCGAGATCGGTGTGGAAGAACTTGACTGGCCTGCACAGAGTTCTGACCTCTATCCCATCGAACACCTTTGGGATGAATTGGAACGCTGACTCTGAACCAGGCCTAATCGCCCAACATCAGTGCCCAACCTCACTAATGCTAGTGGCTGAATGGAAGCAAGCCCCTGCAGCAATCTTCCAGCCTCTAGTGGAAAGCCTTCCCAAAAGAGTGGAGGCTGTTATAGTAGCAAAGGGGTGAACAACACCATATGAATTCCCATGTTTTTGGAATGAGATGCTCGACGAGCAGGTGTCCACATACTTTTGGTCAGAACACCAGTCAGTATCTTGTGTGACCACTATTTGTCTCATGCAGCGCGACCCCTCTCCTTCGCATAATGTGATCAGGGTGTTGATTGTGGAATGTTGTCCCACTCTTTAATGGCTGTGCGAAATTGCTGGATATTCGTGGAAACTGGAACACTGTCGTGAACATGTCGATCCACAGCATCCCAAACATACTCAATGGATAACATCTGAGTATGCAGGCCATGGAAGAACTGGGTAATTTTCAGCTTCCAGGAATTGTGTACAGATTCTTGCGACATGGGGTCGTGCATCATTATGCTGAAACCTGAGGTGATGGTGGCAGATGGATGGCACGAAAATGGGCCTCAGGATCTCGTCACAGTATCTCTGCATTCAAATTGCCATAAATAAAATGCAATTGTGTTATGCCTGCCCATACATTAACCCCACCGCCACCACGGGACACTCGGTTCACAAAGTTGACATTAGCAAACCGCTCGCCCACAAGACGCCATACACATGGTCTGCTATTGTGAGGCCAGTTGGACATACTGCCAAATACTGCGGCTTATGGTAGATAAATTAACATTTAATTCTTTGGCAACCGCTCTGGTGGACATTCCTGCAGTCAGCATGCCAATTGCCCACTCCTTCAACTTGAGACATCTGTGGTGTTGTGACAACTGCACATTTCAGTGGGCTTTGATTGTCCCCACAAAAGGTGCACCTGTGTAATGATCATGCTGTTTTAATCGGCTTCTTGATATGCCACACCTGCTTTGTGTGTGTGTGGAACATTTCTGGTATCTTTTATTTCAGCTCATTAAACATGAGACAAACACATTACATGTTGCATTTATATTTTTGTTTAGTGTTCATTCTGAAACCCCTTTCACCTCCTTAAGATTTTGTTTTGTTTCTTTCATAGGAAGGAGGTGTGTTTACATTTGGAGCAGGAGGGTATGGCCAGCTTGGACATAACACTACAAACCATGAGATCAACCCCAGGAAGGTGTTTGAGCTCATGGGAAATGTAGTCACACAGATATCCTGTGGAAGGTACAGCACACTGTCTGCTGCGCTGTCTCTGCTTTCAAATGTGGCACTGGTCTGTTTTAGAATACACAAAGCAGATTCACCAAGTCCATAGTCTCCAGAAAGATTTTGAAAATCATGTGTAGCGTGAGGGGAAATGCATGCATCTGAAACCTATGGTATCTGGGGGAGACAAGTATTTGGGCTGACATTTCAAAGTTCCTAAAACACTAACATCATAGAACACATGGTGTCTTGAGAAACATTTGTGACATTTTGTATGTCCTTTCAAGACAGCACACTCTGGCCTTCATCCCCTCCTCTGGAAAGATGGATTCATTTGGGCTGGGAGGGAACGGGCAGCTCGGTACACGCTCCACATCCAACAGGAACAGCCCTGCCCCAGTCAAAGGCCCCTGGGTGGCCTACAATGGCCCGACGCCCACAATCGCAGGTTAGTGCAGGCCCCCTCAGACGGGTTCCACAGGTAAACACTTCAAGTTTCTGCATCTGCTTTGAATCTTTGATTCAGAAGACTGATCATAACTTTATATTCCAGACATGGAGCAGGGCTGCTGTGTTAAGAGGATCTATGCTGGAGGGGACCAGAGCTTTGCCCACTGTTACACTCCCCAGGTCATTTTCATACCTCACCAGCCCTAATTTATCAAGAGTCCTCATTACAAAGGTTCTGCGCTAACAAATGTTTTATTTTACATGAGAGAAATTAATACATGATGTGTTGCCAATCCTATTTGGGGATTTTGGTGATACAGTTTGTAAACATGTCAGAAAGACTTGCACGTGCTGAAAACATGTCAATGCTTACCATTTACATGTTCATGATAGTGAAATGGTTTACTTTTTGTAATTTTTAAGTAATTTAATACAATTTATTCTACTAGAACCCTCTGGTGCCTGACGACATCAGAATACCAGATCCCAGAAGACACATATGCACCTTATCTGCTGATCTCACTCAGAGATGGCTGAACCATTATACACACGGAAGACTCCCACAAGAGATTTCCAAGTAAAATCCTCACTTCTCAAAATACGCTCATAAATTAGAATTAGCTATAGTATGGATGAACAGTGGCTTTTTTTTGGTCCCAGCTAGATTGTGTATCTGCATGAGCCTGTGTTGAACACTGTTTTTCTTTGACTTTTTTCTTGTAGCGAGATCGATCTTGTGTTTTCCTCTGCAAGTTGCCTCAATGGAAGCTTTCTGGCTGGCAGGTAATATCAATTGCACTTCACTTTGAAAATGTTACTGAAAGTATTGAAATAATAAAATAAAAAAAATTGAAGAAGGAAAAAAACTTTGGGAAAGGAGGATACAACTGTCTGCCTTCAACTGAAACGGGACGATCAGTCTGCATGTTCATTGAAGATTTCTGAAGTGTCAACATTTACTCTATGAATTAAAGCTTTTGCTATGTTCTATTGTCATTGATTCATGTTTTACTGAAGAGAACCTCTGTTTTGTGTAGCCATCCAGATCACTACAACACGAGCAGTAAATGCTCAGGGGTGGACATGAACATGGCTCGCCTCTTGTTTCACAGAGTCGTTCAACATGATTATCCAGAAATTGCACAGCAGGTGACTTGAACATGGCTGAGAGTAATTTGATTTTTGAAGTATGGTTTACCAAAAAATATTCATCCTCATGTTATGACATTTGTTGACGCTTTAGCATTGTAGGGTATTCCAATTAGTGGTGCAAATAAAGGGAGTCGGTATATTATAAGTCTAGCTGGCTAAAATGACAGTTATCCACTTAACTACAATATATGTATGTTTGCCACCCTTCTGTATGAATTGTTATAGCATTAAACATGACACTGTGTTCTCATGTGTCAGATTGCAGCCAGTCTGGAAAAGAACCTGATTCCCAGACTAAGCAGCTCCCCTCCAGACATCGAGGCCCTGAGACTCTACCTCACCCTGCCAGAGTGTCCTCTCTTCAGCGACCCAAACACATACGTGACTCTGGCCATCCCTTTTGCCAAGGCACTCATCAGTCTGAAAGAGGCTCCACTGAAGGTGCTTGGTAAGTAGCTACAGTTGAGGTCGGAAGTTTACATATAGTCGTGGCCAAATGTTTTGAGAATGACACAAATATTAATTTCCACAAAGTTTGCTGCCTCAGTGTCTTTAGATATTTTTGTCAGATGTTACTATGGAATACTGAAGTGTAATTACAAGCATTTCATAAGTGTCAAAGGCTTTTATTGACAATTACATTAAGTTGATGCAGGGAGTCAATATTTGCAGTGTTCACCCTTTTTCAAGACCTCTGCAATCCGCCCTGGCATGCTGTCAATTAACTTCTGGGCCACATCCTGACTGATGGCAGCCTAGTGGTTAGAGCGTTGGGCTAGTAACCGAAAGGTTGCAAGATCGAATCCCTGAGCTGACAAGGTCGTTCTGCCCCACTGTTCCTAGGCCGTCATTGAAAATAAGAATTTGTTCTTAACTGACTTGCCTATAAAGGTAAAATAATAAATAGTTGCATAATCAATGCTTGGAGTTTGTCAGAATTTGTGGGGTTTTGTTTGTCCACCCGCCTCTTGAGGACTGACCACAAGTTCTCAATGGGATTAAGGTCTGGGGAGTTTCCTGGCCATGGACCCAAAATATCGATGTTTTGTTCCCCGAGCCACTTTTGCCTTCTGGCAAGGTGCTCCATCATGCTGGAAAAGGCATTGTTCGTCACCAAACTGTTCCTGGGTGGTTGGGAGAAGTTGCTCTCTGAGGATGTGTTGGTACCATTCTTTATTCATGGCTATGTTCTTATGCAAAATTGAATGCTTTACTGTTGGCATGACACAGGACTGATGGTAGCGCTCACCTTCTCCGGACAAGCTTGCCTGCTGCCATTCCTGAGCAAGCTCTGTACTGGTGGTGCCCTGATCCCGCAGCTTAATCAACTTTAGGAGACGGTCCTGGCGCTTGCTGGACTTTCTTGGGCGCCCTGAAGCCTTTTTCACAACAATTGAACCGCTCTCCTTGAAGTCCTTGATGATCTGATAAATGGTTGATTTAGGTGCAATCTTACTGGTAGCAATATCCTTGCCTGCGAAGCCCTTTTTGTGCAAAGCAATAATGACGGCACGTGTTTCCTTGCAGGTAATCATGTTTGACAGAGGAAGAACAATGATTCCAACTCAATCAGCATGACAGACCTTGTCCTCGTCAACACTCACACCTGTGTTAATGAGAGAATCACTGACATGTCAGCTGGTCCTTTTGTGGCACGGCTGAAATGCATTGGAAATGTTTTTTTTAGGATTCAGTTCATTTGCATGGCAAATCATCTGATCACTCTTCATAACATTCTGGAGTATATGCAAATTTCCATCATACAAATTGAGGCAGCAGAATTTTAAAATTAATATTTGTCATTCAAAACTTTTGGCCACGACTGTACATTTAAACTCAGTTTTTCACAATTCCTGACATTTAATCCTTGTAAATATTCCCTGTTTTAGGTCAGTTAGAATCACCACTTTATTTTAAGAATGTGAAATGTCAGAATAATAGTAGAGAGAATGATATAATTCAGCTTTTATTTCTTTCATCACATTCCCAGTGGGTCAGAAGTTTACATACACTCAATTAGTATTTGGTAGCATTGCCTTTAAATTGTTTAACTTGGGTCAAATGTTTCGGGTAGCCTTCCACAGAGCTGGTGTAACGGAGTCAGGTTTGTAGGCCTTGCTCGCACACGCTTTTTCATTTCTGCCCACAAATGTTCTATAGGGTTGAGGTCAGGGCTTTGTGATGGCCATTCCAATACCTGGACTTTGTTGTCCTTAAGCCATTTTGCCACAACTATGAAAGTATGCTTGGGGTCATTGTCCATTTGGAAGACCCATTTGCGACCAAGCTTTAACTTCCTGACCGATGTCTTGAAATGTTGCTTCAATATATCCACATAACTTTCCCTCCTCATGATGCCATCTATTTTGTGAAGTGCACCAGTCCCTCCTGCAGCAAAGCAGCATCATGGTGTGGGATGGTGTTCCTCGGCTTGCAAGCCTCCCCCTTTTTCCTCCAAATGTAACAATGTTTATCATGGCCAAACAGTTCTATTTTTGTTTCATCAGACCAGAGGGCATTTCTCCAAAAAGTACAATCTTTGTCCCCATGTGCAGCTGCAAACCGTAGTCTGGCTTTTTCATGGCTGTTTTGGACCAGTGGCTTCTTCTTTGCTGAGCGGCCTTTCATGTTATATCGATATAGGACTCGTTTTACTGTGGATATAGATACTTTTGTACCTGTTTCCTCCAGCATCTTCAAGGTCCTTTGTTCTAGGATTGATTTGCACTTTTCGCACCAAAGTACATTCATCTCTAAGAGACAGAACGCGTCACCTTCCTGAGCGGTATGACGGCTGTGTGGTCCCATGGTGTTTATACTTGCGTACTATTGTTTGTACAGATGAACGTGGTACCTTCAGGCTTTTGGAAATTGCTCCCAAGGATAAACCATACTTGTAGAGGTCTACAATTTTTGTTTTCTGAGATCTTGGCTGATTTCTTTTGATTTTCCCATGATGTCAAGCAAAGATGCACTTTGAAGGTAGGCCTTGAAATACATCTACAGGTATACCTCCAATTGACTCAAATTATGTCAATGAGCCTATCAGAAGCTTCTAAAGCCATGACATCATTTTCTGGAATTTTTCAAGCTGTTTAAAGGCACAATCAATTTAGTGTATGTAAACTTCTGACCCACTGGAATTGTGTTACAGTGAATTATAAGTGAAATAATCTGTAAACAATTGTTGGGAAAATCACTTGTGTCATGCACACAGTAGATATCCTAACCGACTTGACAAAACTATAGTTTGTTAACAAGAAATTTGTGGAGTGGTTGAAAAATGAGTTTTAATGACTCCAACCAAAGTGTATGTAAACCTCCGACTTCAGCTGTATATTCGGTGAACATAATGGAGCAGCAAACTGTTCAGAGAGATTAAGTCTGGGTATTTAATTGATGTATTAGCAGGTTTTGGTATTTTGAGTGATTATTCAACATTGATTTCAATCAAAGTGTTTTTATAGATTCTACTATGTGGTCAGGTAAACCTCTTAGTTTATTCGATTTTTGCATCCAAATTGTCTTACGTCTCTTGCTTTGCTCTGTACTGATCCAGGCAACTGGTGGTCTCAATTCGAAGCCCCAGTCTTCCAGAGGCTTGTGGAGCTGTATAAGGTGGTGGTGGTTTACCTGCTGAAGATGCACAAGGTGGGAGTCCCCCACTCAGAGCAGAGGGTCTTCACCTGCTTCCTGGACACGGCACTCAAGCTTCTGGAGATCCTGCACGCTGTGAGTGTTCATACACAAATCACATACGCCGGATTCACACTATGGGGCCGAGCTGTATGGCGTGATTCAAGCAATACTGTAGAAGAGCATTATTTCTCACATTACTCCTAGTTATAGACGGAAACATTTATTGTTTTAATTTTTAAAAATTGTTGCTTTTCCTTCAAATGCCTCAGGGTTAACCGTTTTTATTTTATTTTTATTGATCTCCTAGGTGAACGAAAGAGCCGGACATAACATACAGTACGACAAATTCTACATTCACGAGTTGGATGACCTGATAGACATCCGAAACGACTACATCACATGGATTCAACAGCAGATGTACTCTATGGTGAGTTGAGCAACTTCAATACTACGATCCCTGAATGCACAATGTTATTGAGAACCGATGGAATCTCATCTTTTACAAATGCTGTCGTTAATATCCTACCCTAAGTTATTGCTTCTGTCCCCTTAGGCTCATGACAGTGCGGTCACCCTCTGTAAGTACCCCTTCGTGTTTGATGCCCAGGCAAAGACCACCCTGCTTCAAACTGATGCTGTTATTCAAATGCAGGTAAGGATGAATGAGTCATTTGTTTTTACACATTGAACAAAATAATTGATCGTGTGACAATTTCCATGATTTATCTTGTAGTTGCACCATGACGGTTGAGCTCCTTTTTTATTTTTGTCTTATGCTTGCTTGTTTAGCTTTTCAAGCACCTTGAGATTTTTCTGTATAATGAAAAGCGCTGTAGAGGTTGAATGGATTTAGAATTGTTTCTGGTGTCATTAGATGGCAGTGGACCAGGCACAGCGGCAGAACTTCAGCTCCATGTTCCTTCCCGTGGTGGAGTCTGTTAACCCCTGCCTCATCCTCATTGTGAGGAGGGAGAACATCGTCGGGGACACCATGGAGGTCCTCAGGAAGTCCAAGAACGTCGACTACAAGAAACCTCTGAAGGTTAGCCTGTTTACCCTCTGCCATCACACCTGGGTTGTGTTCATTAGGGCACGCTATAGCAACACAAAAATGAGCATATCTTATCCTGACATTCCTTTCCCCTCCCTGTTTTCTTCCGTTGCCTAACACAACCCTGGACCTGAATTTGTCAGATCAGACTGTTGAGACTGCTGTCCTAGATGTACGCTGGAGTTGATGGTTATGTTTTTGCAATGCAGGTGATCTTTGTTGGAGAAGAGGCGGTCGATGCAGGGGGTGTGCGGAAGGAGTTCTTCCTTCTCATCATGAGAGAGCTCCTGGACCCCAAATACGGCATGTTCCGATACTACGAGGAGTCCAGGCTGATCTGGTTTGCAAACAAGGTACACTGTTCTATTGATACATTTCACTCTTGTTTCATTCCAGTGAAATGTGCGTTGTGCCCTTTCAGAAAACTCTCTAGCTTTACGTTGACACTTTGTCAAGGCATTCCCAGTAGTCTTATGTTGTGGTATTCTGTTTAAAATATGAAGTACTGGTATGCTTGGACACCATCCTGGTTGCATTTCCTCACTCTATGGACCATGTTCCTCTCAGACGTTTGAGGACATTGACCTGTTCCACCTCATCGGGGTCATCTGTGGGCTGGCCATCTACAACCTCACCATCGTGGACCTCCACTTCCCAGTGGCCCTGTACAAGAAGCTGCTGAAGAGGAACCCCACGTTGGATGATCTTAAGGAGCTGATGCCTGATGTGGGGAGGTCAGCTTAGGGGTCAAGCACCTTGGGGGGTTCCCTTAAGCACTAATGTGGATGCACGGTCTGCTTATTGCTTTCATGGTGCAATAAAATATAAATGGTTGTGGAAGATTCTTGAGCATCAGAGGATATGAGAAGGTTGACAAATTGGCAAAGTTTATTCCAAATTATACACTGAGAATACCCAACATTAGTA
Organism: Oncorhynchus mykiss; assembly: GCF_057628025.1. Lineage (NCBI taxonomy): Eukaryota > Metazoa > Chordata > Actinopteri > Salmoniformes > Salmonidae > Oncorhynchus > Oncorhynchus mykiss. Next base: position 64,685,149 of record NC_143022.1, read on the forward strand.
TTGAATTGCAATTGGACCCCATCAGGGCATGGACTATACAAGGTGTCAAAAGCATTTCATCCCACAGTTGTTAGTTTGGCCGGATGTCCTTTTGGTGGTCGACCATTCTTGATATACACAGGAAATTGGAAAAACCCAGCAGTGTTGCAGTTCTTGACACAAACCGGTGCCCCTGGTACCTACTTCCATACCCTATTTAAAGGCACTTTAAATATTTTGTCTTCCCTATTCACCCTCTGAGTGGCACACATTCACAATCCTTGTCTAGATTGTCTCAAGCTTTAAAAATCCTTCTTTACCCGGTCTCCTCCCCTTCATCTACACTGATTTGAAGTGGATTTAACAAATGACTCAATAAGGGATTGTAGCTTTCACCTAGAATCAACTGGTCATTCTATGTCATGGAAAGAGCAGGTGTCCTTAATGTTTTGTATACTCAAGTGTACAGTGCTTTTTGGAAAGTATTCAGACGCCTTGACTTTTTCCACATTTTGTTACATTAGTCTTATTATAAAATGTATTAAATAAATGTTTCCCCTTCTCAATCTACACACAATACCCAATAATCAGAGTGAAAACAGGTTTTTAGAATTGATAAATAAAAATACATTTTTTATTTATTTTTTACATAAGTATTCAGGCCATTTGCTATGAGACTCAAAATTGAGCTCCGGTGCATCCTGTTTCCATTGATCATCCTTGTGATGTTTCTACAACCTGCTTAGAGTTTTCCAAAAGGCACCTAAAGGACTCTGACCATAAAAAACAAGATTCTCTGGTCTTATGAAACTAAGATTGAACTCTTTGGCCTGAAGGCCAAGCTTTACGTCTGGAGGAAACCTGGAACCATTCCTACGATGAAGCATGGTGGTGGCAGCATCATGCTGTGGGGATGTTTTTCAACGGCAGGGACTGGGAGACTAGTCAGGATCGAGAGAAAGCTAGATCCTTAATGAAAACCTGCTCCAGAGCGCTCAGGACCTCAGACTGGGGGTGAAGGTTCACCTTCCAACAGGACAACAACCCTAAGCACACAGCCAAGACAACGCAGGAGTGGCTTTGGGACAAGTCTTTGAATATCCTTGAGTGGCCCCCGCCGGAGCCCGATCGAACATCTCTGGAGTGACCTGAAAATAGCTGTGCCGCGACGCTCCCAATCCAACCTGACAGAGCTTGAGAGGATCTGCAGAGAATAATAGAAGACACTCCCCAAATACAGGTGTGCCAAGTTTGTCACATCATATCCAAGAAGACTTGAGGCTGTAATCGCTGTGAAAGGTGCTTCAACAAAGTAGTGAGTAAAGGGTCTTAATACTTATTTAATTGTGATATTTCCGTTTTTTTTATTTTATATGCATTAGCAAAAATTTCTACACACCTGTTTTTGCTTTATCATTATGGGGTATTGTGTGTTGATTGAGTAGAAAAAACAATCAACGTAACAAAATGTGGAAAACGTCAACGAGTCTGCATACTTTCCGACTGCACCGTGGGCTGTAGTATGAGCAATTGTCCCTTTTTTCACTGAAAACCAGGAGTCTGCAGCAGTTACTAGACTACACAGAGGATGATGTTGAAGACACATTCTGCTTGAACTTCACCGTAGGTTTCATTTTTTTTTTTACATCAATGTACTTTAGGTAGCTGAATCTCTTGTCTAGAGATGGCAAAGGGGTGACGTGTGCAAGGCTTACTAGGAGAAGTCGATGTAATTTGTCCAACTTGTTTCAGGTTACAGTGGAAAACTTTGGCGCCACAGAGGTCTTAGAACTGGTTCCAAATGGCATGGATATCTGTGTTGACAACTCAAACAGGTACTTTTACAGACTATTCCAAGTTCTTCTAATTGAACTTCTACTTAGCGACAAAGTCGGGCTGAATGTTAAGTGGATTGATTTGATTCAAAGTTTTTGAACAAATGTGTCGTTCTGAAACAAAATGGTGCTTAATCGTATGTCTTGTCTGAGTGTCTAAACATATATAGAGAGCCTCTGAGTGTCTGCTGATTCGTTTCTGAATATTATTTTTCATGGCGTTCCCCCTCAGGCCTGAGTTTGTCTCTGCATACGTGGACTACATCTTCAATAAATCAGTGGCTGCGCTTTTCGAGTCCTTTTTCGCAGGCTTCCACAAAGTGTGTGGTGGCAAAGTCCTGGAGCTGTTCCAGCCCAACGAACTGCAGGCCATGGTCATTGGCAACACCAACTACGATTGGAAAGAGCTTGAAAAGGTGCAGAGGTGTCCCCATTTAGCTTGAATGATATATAAATTGGTCTTGGAGTGGTACAGTAATGGAATTTGTTTCTTTCACCAGAGCACTGAGTATAAAGGAGAGTATTGGGCTGAAAATCCAACCATTAAGTTCTTCTGGGAGGTGTTCCATGATCTCTCTTTGGAGAAGAAGAAGCTCTTTCTCTGTAAGGCACTCTCTTTGAAAGCATTCACTGTCATGTCACAATGCCATGCTAGCAGGGGCTATTTACTGCTTAAATGCTTTTGGCACTGAAGTAATGTGTATTGTATTTTCAGTGTTTCTCACAGGAAGTGACCGCATTCCCATCCTGGGCATGAAAAGCCTGAAGCTGGTGATCCAACCCACGGGAGGCGGAGAACACTACCTGCCCGTTGCACACACCTGCTTCAACCTATTGGACCTGCCCAAATACAGCAGCCGGGAGACGCTCCAAAACAAGCTTCTCCAAGCCATAGATCACAATCAAGGTTTCAACCTGGCCTAACGAATGGCACACAGACAATGCCTAGCTCCACCCAGACTGTCACATGCACACGTCTTTGCCCCGTCAACTGACTCGATTCCTGCTTTAAGACTGCAGCACTGTCACTGGCGTGAAATGGAACAGACTAAGCAGCATTTGCAGGTGGGCAAATGGTTATGCAAGAGGCTTGAGGGCTTTCTAATTCAAGGCCAATCTTTGCTTTGATATTTCAGCATCATTTACAGTTTCACACGTCACAATATTGAAGACCCAGTTGAGTTCAAATTCAATTCATATTGTTTGATATTTCTCTTGTAGATTTAGCTTTTATCCGTGTTTGGATATAAACCTGTCTAAATAGGCCAAAGTTCTGGTATAAAATCTTTGAGCTCAGCTGGCACAAGATAGCACTGTTCATGAATTAAATGAATCTTCTACTTTGGCAATTTCTACCATGAATAGAAATGAATCTACCATGGTAAAAACATGGTATGAATGTGAGCATTTGATGTTGCGTGGAAGTTCTTGGCTGTAAGCCTTAAAACTAGACAAATAAAAAATGAAACATTACAGCCATTGGTATTGTGTGTATGACCAAGTGTATATGAATTTTGGCTTCAACTGTTAAATGCAATGTTTTAGAGCAGCATTCTTTGTGGAAATTATAGGCTAGTACCAACATGACTTTTGTTTATCAATATAATTCCTCTAAAATGTGTATTGCGATAACACTTCGGTGCTTTATAATTACTTCACAAAAACTACACTAAACTGTAGATAACGCTCACGTTATACATCACTTAATGGATTTCTATTCCATGTGTATGTGGCATTGGGGAAAGTATGATTGAAGAAAAAAAACATGTAAAGTGTTGGTCCCATGTTTCATGAGCTGAAATAAAATATCCCAGACATTTTCCATACGCACAAAAAGCTTATTTCTCCTTTCGCAAGATAATCCAACCACCAGACCGATTTTGCATATCAAGAAGCGGATTAAATGGCATGATCATTACAAAGGTGCACCTTATGCTGGGGACAAAAGGCCATTCTAAAATGTGCAGTTTTGTCACTGACACAATGCCAAATGTTTTGACGGAGCGTGCAATTTGGTATGCTGACTGCAGGAATGTCCATCAGAGCTGTTGCCAGAGTATTGAATGTTCATTTCTAAGCTGCCTCCGATGTTTTAAAACGTTTTGCAGTACGTCAAACCGGCCTCACAACTGCATACCACACCAGCCCAGGACCTCCACATCCGGCTTCTTCACCAGCGGGATTGTTTGAGACCAGCCACCCTGACAGCTAATGAAACAGGAGTATTTATGTCTGTAATAAAGCCCTTTTGTGTGGGAATAACTCATTATGATTGGCTGGGCCTGGTTCCCCAGTGGGTTGGCCTGGCTCCCAAGTGGGTGGGCCTATGCCCAGTTGTGAAATCCATAGATTTGGGCCTAATTTATTTAAATTGACTGATTTCCTTATGAACTGTAACTCAGTAACACAATTGAAATTGTTGCATTTTTATATTTTTGTTCAGTATAGAATGCATATCAACGTTGCCCCCCTTTCAACCTCCAAGTGCCCATATATCTGATGTTTTAACAATCATTTTCTAACAAGGCAAAATAAGCGTTCCAAGAATATGAAGATTAAAATAGCCTGTTTGAGACGATTCAAATTGACAGTATTTTAATGTTAATCTACATATTAATCAGCTGAAATGCACACATTGTTCAGGGTAGAGGGTGAGTTAATGAGGCAGGTTATCCTGGTCCAGTGGCAAGAAGCTTGGTGGCTGTTTCAGTGGGGCAGCTCATGACGGACAAACTGATAGTGGGACCCACATTCGGGACAGCGCTGGGGCTTCCCCTCATGGAGCCAAAACCACACAATGGCAGTGTTGTCCTCTTCACCTATGGTACATAATCACAACTGTTGGCACATTTTTATATTCTTTTGAGAACATTTTAAAGCATGAAAGTATGGTACTTACACAGACAGCCTACCAGCCGTTTGTCACTAATGCCTGGGACAATGTGAGGGTCTTCTTTGGTTCCAGCATACTCCTTGGGTTTCAGAATGCTCCAAGGATCCTGCATTTGTTTTTCAAAAAAAAAGTACTTGTATGAACACAAATCAATCTTATTTGAATTGAAGCAGACATCAATAGGTTGAAACAAATATACAGTGCAATCGGAAAGTATTCAGACCCCATTACTTTTTCCACATTTATGTTACAGCCTTAATCTACACACAATACCCTATACTGACAAGGTGATAACAGGTTTTTAGACATTTTTGCTAATTTATTAAAAACATAAAACATAACTTGTATGTATGATTGAGCTCAGGTGCATCCTGTTTCCATTGATCATCCTTGATGTTTCTACAACTTGATTAGTAAATTCAATTGATTGGACATGATTTGGAAAGGCACACCTATCTATTTAAGGTCCCACAGTTAACAGTGCATGTCAGTGCTAAAAACAAAGCCACAAGGTCAAAGGAAATGTCCGTAGTCCTCCGAGACAGGATTCTGTTGAGGCACAGATCTGGGGAAGGGTACCAAAAAATGTCTGCAGCATGGAAGACGTTTGGAACAACGAAGACTCTTCCTAGAGCTGGCCGCCCAGCCAAACTGAGCAATCAGGGGAAAAGGGCCTTGGTCAGGGAGGTGACCAAGAACCCGATGGTCAATCTGACAGAGCTCCAGAGTTCCTCTGTGGAATTGGGAGAACCTCCCCGAAGGACCACCACCTCAGCAGCACTTCACCAATCAGGCTTTTATGGTAGTGTCCAGATGGAAGCCATTCCTCAGTAAAAGGCACCTAAAGGACTCTGACCATGAGAAACCAGATTCTCTGGTCTGATGAAACCAAGATTGAACTCTTTGGCCTGAATGTCAAGCATCACCTCTGGAGGAAACCTGACACCATCGCTACGGCGAAGCATGGTGGTGGCAGCATCATGCTGTAGGGATGTTTTTCCGCGGCAGGGACTGTGAGACTAGTCAGGATCAAGGCAAAGATGAACGGAGCAAAGTACAGAGAGATCATTGATAAAAACCTGCTCCAGAGAGCTCAGGACCTCAGACTGGGGCGAAGGTTCACCTTCCAACAGGACAACGGCCCTAAGCACACAGCCAAGACAATGCAGGAGTGGCTTCGGGACAAGTCTGAATGTCCTTGAGTGGCCAAGCGAGAGCCAGGACTTGGTAATCCATTTAAGAATAAGGCTGTAACATAACAAAATGTGAAATAGTCAAGGGGTCTGAATCCTTTCCAAATGCACTGTATGCTAGATATGACCTTTCCTTTCTTCAGTGCCTGCAAGGCACGTCGCTCGAGTCCAGTAGCCTGTTCCTCATCGGTTGGAATCCCTGGAAGGAGACCGTTAGTGTGACACCTGTGACTTTATACACTACTTGACATTCAAATTAAGGGCATAATGTTTATCAGAACAAGAAAATCATGTTACCTCTTAACAGAGTGCATGTAATAGTTATGAGTCAAACGGCACGTCCACAAGCACACACAACTCATGTCCTCCATGTTAAGATATACCTGGCACCAAATCAACGAATGTCTGCCAAAGAAGGTGGGTCTATCAATGGGCCTTCCAGTGGTTAAAATCCAAATGACCTTCAGTTATTTACAAATGTAGTAGGTTTCGTGTTTCTAAATACAGTAACATCCTTTTACAATTAATAACACTGTCAAATTGGTAGTTATTTTATGAATGCGTCATGCACGTGTATTCCGTGATTTGGTATTCTATTTTTACAAATGTGGTGCCTAGGCGAAGTGTTGCCTTGTAGGATATACTTGCAGAGCGGTCATAATATTGTTTATTCTATCATGTCAAATACTTCAAAACAGATTAGTTATTCGATTTGATGGACATTCCGACGGACCACAACCGATTAAATGTATATTACACACACAAATTAAATTTACGCACACACGTACCTTTTAATGTGGTCATAGTGCGTGGCAGTGATCTTGCCACAACATTGTTTCTTGCCAATTGCAAGGTTGTACAGGTACGGAGTAAAAACCTGCCTGCCATAATGAATTCACTTTCGCTTAAACTACCGCGTGTGATCTGAACAATCTGCTGGACTGAAATGACCCCATTTATTTCCAACCTTGACTTGATTGACAGAGTCAACGGTCCACCCACAAAGTAACGGTCTTATGAAGTGGCCAATTAAAAAACGGATAAGCAACGCAAGCGAACAGGGGCACACTTTTTAGATTTTTATGTGTGTATTTATTTATTTTTGATATCGTTTTATAGTAGACAATGTTCAACAGATAACGCGCTGGCATGGACACACACACAAAAAAACGTGCTTCGCGCGTCAAGGTATGACCATTAATCTGAACCTATGCTGAAAACATTTTAGTAAATTACTAATATATTTAAGAGTAGTTTCAATGTTTCATGGCCTTGTAATGAGTCTACATCCAAGCAGTGACAGTTGTATGATTGCCGGTTGCTAATGGTTTTAGCTTTAAGTTGTTCATGCTTGAAATTCACATTTTCAATGCAATACTTAATCATTCGTTTGGTTGTCCCCATGTTTGTGAAGTAATAAGATAAGAAATTAAGCCAAACTAAAATCAGCATATTGAATACATAACATTTATTAGATGTGAAAATACCATCCAGAGCATTTACATAATTTTAAAAAGGCAACCATGTACAAGGATACAACACTACAAAAATATTATACTTCACATAATGACATCTATTGGGACATTTTGATAAAGAGCTAAATAGGTCCATTCCAGGCTCCATGCCATAGACCGTACACAAATAATATATATGCCCCATACCCTAGAGCCTAGGCCATGGCAAAACTAGGGTATTTTCAGTATACATTTTCTATAGAGGGTCTAATAAGTTACACCTGATAGATAAAAGACAATTAGTTTAGCAATTCCATACAATTATTGTGAGTGTGGGAACCAACAAGTAACATTATTCACAAGGAAATAGACAGGGCTGATAATTTTATCTTTCCATTTAGATTTCATAATTTCTAAATTTCCGCAGAAGACTGGATGGAGAGTCGGAAGCCCAGCGAAAATGGCGATGGCAGTAGTCACCTGGATAATGGGGACATCAGAAATATGATTACATTTTTTTTTAAAAGGTACACTTATTTAATAAGACATTTAAATCAATTAAGATTAGACCTCAATAGCCTCAATCTGAAGCATTATATTCCCATAAGTATATTACAAGAACAAATATTACATGTTGGATTTTAGTTCTGTCTAACTATAGGTTGGCAAAAGTACCCGTAAACATGAAAATCATTGAAAAATTAAGAAACTAGGCTATGTGCTCACTTGAAGATGGCACTGCATCTGGGGAAGGCATCTCTGGTGACTCGTGGTCAGTACAGTCTCTGTCTTGGGAACTGTTAGGGAATGTTACTTTAGAGCTCTCCAGCATGGGCTCCTTTTTGGTCCTCACAGCCCAATGCATTGACTGAGGACAGAGAGCAACGTACCCAAACATGAAAAAACACAACCAGATAAAGTACAAGGTGAACAATGTGCATTTAACATAATATAATGTATGCATTCAACACAGGATGCATTTTTTGAATGGACTCATCTCAGTTACATAATACTTGACCTTAGGTCGCATGATTACATTTAGGCAGTGTAAAGTTTGACAACTCTTTGTATTGCTGCGATTCCGGCTCAATATTATGACGTGTATTAACAAGCGGACCAGTTCCCAATTATTTGATCAATGAAAGTGTATAAAATGTATGTTTTCAGTTTGATCATAATTATAATAACATACATACAGTTTTGACAGAGTCGCCAAGGGCTAGCCAGCCATGGAATGGTATGGTAATTCCACTTCTTTTCCATACATCATAGTTTCTTCTGCTCTTTTCATTGCACAAAACCTCCTTGGCTTCCTGCAACTTCTGAAACTCTTCCACTGCAACAAAATGTGGACTTCATGATGAGCATGGATAGGATTATTGCGACAACATTTTTATTATACAGTGCCTTCAGAAAGTATTCACACCCCTTACATTTTCCCACATTGTGTTACAGCCTGAATTTAAAATGTGTTCAATTGAGATTTTTGGTCACTGGCCTACACACAATACCCCATAATGTCAAAGTGGAATTATGTTTTTCAAAATGTTTACAAATGAATAAAACATGAAAAGCTGAAATGTCTTAGAGTCAATAAGGATTCAACTCCTTTGTCACGGCAAGGCTAAATACATTCAGGAGTAAAAATGTGCTTAAAAAGTCACGTAATAAGTTGCATGGACTCACTCTGTGTGCAAAAATTGTGTTTAACATGATTTTTGAATGACAACCTCATCTTGAAGATGGCACTGTATCTGGTGAAGGCATCTCTGGTGACTCGTGGTCAATACAGTCTCTGTCTTGGGAACTACCATACCTCATTTTTTTCCTATTGTGTTATTGACTGTATGTTTGTTTATTCCATGTGTAACTCTGTGTTGTTGTTTGTGTCGCACTGCTTTGCTTTATCTTGGTCAGGTCACAGTTGTAAATGAGAACTTGTTCTCAACTAGCCTACCTGGTTAAATAAAGGTGATCTCTGTACCCCACACATTCACATCTATAAGGTCCTTCAGTTGAGCAGTGAATTTAAAACACAGATTCAACCACAAAGACCAGGGAGGATTTCCAATGCCTCGCTAAGAAGGGCACCTGTGGGTAGATGGGTAAAAATAAAATAAAAAGCATACATTGAATATCCCTTTGAGCATGGTGAAGTTATTAATTACTCCTTGGATGGTGTATCAATATACCCAGTCACTACAAAGATACAGACATCCTTCCTAACTCAGTTGCCAGAGAGGAAGGAAGCCGCCCAGGGATTTCACCAGGAGGCCAATGGTGACTCTAAAACATTTTATTGGCTGTTATAGGAGAAAACTGAGGATGGATCAATAACATTGTAGTTAATCCTAACTGACAGAGTGAAAAGAAGGAAGCCTGTACAAAATACAAAATATTCTAAAACATGCATCCTGTTTTCAACAAGGCACTAAAGTAATACTGCAAAAAATGTGGTAATGCAATTAACTTTTGGGGTGGGCAAATCCAATACAATACATTCCCGAGCACCAATCTCCATATTTTGAAGCATAGTGGTGGCTGCATCATGTTATGGGTATGCTTGTAATCGTTAAGGACTGGGGAATTTTTCCAGGATAAAATAGAAACTGAATGGAGCTAAACACAGGCAAAATCCTAGAGGAAAACATGGTTCAGTCTGCTTTCCACTAGACACTGGGAAATGAATTCACCTTTCAGCAGGACATAACCTTAAACAGGACAAATCTACACTGGAGCTGCTTACCAAGAAGACAGTGAATGTTCCCGAGAGGCCGAGTTAGTTTTGACTTAAATTTACTTGAAAATCTGTGGCTAGACCTGAAAATGTTTGTCTAGCAATTATCAACAACCAATTTCACAGAGCTTGAAGAATTTTGAAAATAATAAAATGGGCAAATATTGAACAATCCAGGTGTGGAAAGCTATTTGAAACATACCCAGAAAGAATGACAGCTGTAATCGCTGCCAAAGGTGCTGACTCAGGGGGTGTGAATACTTAGGTAAATTGGATATTTCTGTATTTTATTTTCAATAAATTTGCAAAAATGTCTAAAAACGTTTTCACAATGGGGTATTGTGTGTAGATGGATAATCTACACACAATACCCCATTGTCTGGAATAACTCAAGGGGTATGAATACTTTCTGAAGGCACTATACATGACAATCATCACCTGTCACAGTACACAAGAGGGGCACAATCACACAGAATGCATCCATTACCTGCTCTTGGATTATCAGGGTGCTTGTCTGGATGGCATGCCAAGGCCCTTACTCTGTATTCATTGGCAATCTGTTCTGTCTAAAAACAAAGATACATCATTAAAGTTTCACCCATATACATTGTTACATTTGCCATTGCCTTAAAAGCTGGTTGAACTGACAATCAAAATCTTATAGCAGTCACTTGACTATAAGGTTTATGAAATTATACCAAACTACGCCACTTTCACTGTACAGTATGATATCCATTTCGCAACAAGTCGGTAACATTTATTTAGCCTAGCTTGCTAATGTTATTGCTATTGGGAAAACAAACTCTTACCGAAGATAACTCATCGCATCCGAGTAACCCGTAATAATCGTCCAAGTCCTCTGGTTTGCAATTTAAAATATCATCCATTCTGATTTATATTAGCTATATAAGCTTTGCAAATAACTGATTTAGCTAGCCTGACTGCTCTGATGGCTGCGGTGTTGCGCGTTCCAGGTCGACTTTATTTTAACGGCGCGGCACAGCTAGAAGTCTAAAGAACCGGAGAAGAACCACGATATGTCACTGAATATTGCAATATTATCCAGCTAACGCTAATAGATTTAGTTGATTTAAAATGCGCAATTTGCTGATTTAATATCAATCAATGACCATTTCACAGCTAAACATAAATACGCACACGATACATTTTGTTGTTGTTGACGTCATCGACGTGCTGAAGTGTCGCTCCCGCCGCAACCAAAGATGACAGACAGTAGGTACAGTATGAAGATAAGCTAAAATTGCTTCTCCCCGATCACACTTGTAGGTGTCACATTGGCTAGCTACGTGCATGCGTAGAAACGGCTCTTGCGCCGAACTGCGCATGTGAATGCCGTTAACTCAAACCGCACTCCTTCGATATAAAGTTATTTTTCACGAAAATGAAAACGTGTCTGTTTGTGACTTTCACGACGTTGGAGTAATAACATGTTCAACTACTTGGTCACAAGCATTTGGCTACAACCGCAATAGCATTTGCTAAACACGTGTATGTGACCAATACAATTGAATCTAGGGTGTGCCTTTAGATTTCGGGAAAATGAACAAATTAGGAAATATTTTGCACTTCTGTCAATGACTTCCCAAACCACCGCCTGGTCTGTTGGTTCTGTTTCTCAATAGTTCCCGGAACTCACGCAATGTTGCGCCTCTGGGTTTAGAAACTCTTCGCCACAACTACTGGTGGAGAGCGAATCACATTCGCCATTTAAATAACCAGCTGTCGACCGCGGAAGAATGTTTTACCACAGTACACAGCGGCTTTATCAGCTGAAGATGGCGGACGGGGAGAATATCCTTGTTGGAGCCAGTTCCAGCACTTCAACTAATGAAGAACCAGATTCAAAAAAGGCCAAAATGAGCATGGCCATAGAATGTGGACTCAAAATTGTTCAGACTAAGCAAGTTACGTATGGGCCAGGGGCTGGTGAGAGTTTGGCGGCGGCGATTTCTGCGCAGCCAAAGGAGAAGGAGATTGAGCCGGTGATGTCGGTAGGACAGGCCTCAGCAGCAGCACCAGGCGGAGACAATGGGCTGCTGGTCTTCGAGCCTCAGGAAAGTGTAGTGAATTTAGACAAGGCGTCTGGACCCACGGCGGAGCCTGCAGGTAGGATCATTTAGCTAGCTAGTATGCCAAGTTTTTTGGCGCACTCGATCGTTGCATGTCTGGTTAACGTTAGATTGCTCCACCTAGTTGGATACCAATTGGGCTAGCTTTGTAACTAAGTTACTACTAGGTAGCTCCGCAGCACGTCAGCCTGAAGTTTGAAACGAGCAAACTTTGCGTGCATTACGCAAGATATACGACTTTATTAGCCAATGCTTTTACCCACCCGGCCATAAAAATGTAACTACATTTAGCGGGAGAGCTAGCTAACTATCAACATTGGCTATTTGGCTAGTCATTTTATGCCATTTTAGTTTCTATTGCAAATTTTAAGGAATGCAAAAATACAGTCCATAATTTAGTTTTCGGAGTAGATACTGTTCATTAAATTAATCAACAAAACGATCACTTCCCATCGTGTCCTCTGAGTGTCTTGACCCTGATGATGAGGAGCTTAAACCCAAATGCATTTGCCTCCCCAGACGGTGTCAATGAGGATGATGACCGATCCTCACATGCAAGTTCCAGTGACTGGACACCTCAACCACAGATAGGTAGGTACAAGATGACAAATAAACCCTATTTTTTAAAATTTTTAGTACACAATTAAATGCAACCCAGGTAATGTTCAAGATACAATAACATGTTTTAAGCTATTTAAATGTATTGATGTTGTTGTTTTTGTTCTCAAAAATTAGGTTCCTACAGTTTTATCCAGCAACACATCATGAGAGAGACCGATCCAAGAACAATATTGAAAGACTTGCTTCCTCCAGAGACTGTGCTTCCACCGGACTTGGATGACATGACGCTGTGGCAGATCATCATCAACATTTCGGAGCCTCCTAAAAGAAAGAAGCGGAAAGACATAAACACCCTGGAGGACGTGGTTCGGATACTCCATGAAAGCAAAAAGATCCTTGTGCTTACTGGTGCTGGAGTATGTATTGCAGGGAACACATTAAGTAGGGTGTCCAACCACTCTGCCCAGAGTGGGTGAAAATGTGCTTTGGTGATGAAATTTCACATCCTTATGTTATGAAATACATTTTTACCAAGACGTATGATTATTCATATTCTTAATCGTCAGTGGGGTTTTCCTCAAACGTATCATTAACATTATATCCAAAAGTTTGACTTCGTAACCTAATACATCCGATAAGTACCGAGTTCTGTTGACATAGCGATGCAGGTTTCTCGTGACAACTTTTGAAGATTTTACATTTTGTGGTCGTCGTCCTCAAAGTTTGTTTCTGCAGGTCGCAAATTGGCATGACCCGAGCTGAATTAAATGTAAAACGGCTTTGAAAATGAAAAGCTATATATGCTCTGTTGCCATTTCATGTGAGACATTTTTGAAAAACAAATGTCTAATTAATGGAAAATGTATAGTAAAAGGTGAAAATAGTGCATGTCATGTCTCAATCGATATCCATCTTACCTCTGTTTTATGTCCTGCGGATTTGAGAAGAATGATGACAATTTCAATGGGGAAAGTGAGCCTGACAGGTAGCCAGTAGCCTTCATTTTTGCACAGAATCCAGCTTGCTGGCGCAATGACATTTTCCAGAATGTAATTTTTTTTTTTCTGGTCTCTGATTTAGTCACCCTAATTCTGGCCATCATTACACGGGTAAAATTTCCTTTTGAACGGATTATGATAGACATGAGGTTTGGAAAAATGTACATATTTAAGCCATTTGTCAAGAAATATGTTTTTAATTGGACACCCTACATTATGTTTTGCTGTGTCTATTTGTATAGCTTTCACAGTTGCCGTATTAGAACTTATGGTTTGTTGTTTTTTCCTCAGGTGTCTGTTTCTTGTGGAATACCAGACTTTCGATCCAGAGATGGCATTTATGCAAGGCTTGCAATAGATTTCCCAGATCTTCCAGACCCTCAAGCAATGTTTGATATAGAGTACTTCAGAAGAGACCCAAGGCCCTTTTTCAAGTTTGCTAAGGTTTGTGGATTTAAAGTGTTGTGTATATAAACTCAGCAAAGAAATAAACGTCCCTTTTTCAGGACCCTAATTTGTAAAAAAAAATATATATGAATAACTTCACAGATCTTCATTGTAAAGGGTTTAAACACTGTTTCCCGTGCTTGTTCAATGAACCATAAACAATGAATGAACATGCACCTGTGGAACGGTCGTTAAGACACTAACAGCTTACAGACGCTAGGAAATTAAGGTCACAGTTATGAAAACTTAGGACACTAAAAAGGCCTTTCTACTTTTAATGAAAAACACCAAAAGAAAGATGCCCAGGGTAGGGTCCCTGCTCATCTGTGTGAATGTGCCTTAGGCATGCTGCAAGGAGGCATGAGGACTGCAGATGTGGCCAGGGCAATAAATTGCAATGTCTGTACTGTGAGACGACTAAGACAGCGCTACAGGGAGACAGGACACAGTGGCAGACCACGTGTAACAACACCTGCACAGGATCGAGACATCTGAACATCACACCTGTGGGACAGGTACAGGATGGCAACAACAACTGCCCGAGTTATACCAGGAACGCACAATCCCTCCATCAGTGCTGACTGTCCGCTATAGGTTGAGAGAGGCTGGACTGAGGGATTAGGCCTGTAGGCCTGTTGTAAATGCAGGTCCTCACCAGACATCACCGGCAACAACTTTGCCTATCGGCACAAACCTACTGTCGCTGGACCAGACAGGACTGGCAAAAAGTGCTCTTCACTGACAAGTCGCAGTTTTGTCTCACCACGGGTGATGGTCAGATTCGCGTTTATTGTTGAAGGAATGTGTTCCACCGAGACCGGCGCGGGATCGATTTTGAGGTGGAGGGTCCCTTCCTGGTCTGGGGCGGTGTGTCACAGAATCATCGAACTGAGCTTGTTTGAGCATGACAATGCCACCAACCAGACTGCTCGTTCTGTGTGTGATTTCCTGCAAGACAGGGAAGAGCCCGGATCTCAATCCCATTGAGCACGTCTAGAACCTGTCAACAGAAATGTCTGGGAACTTGCAGGTGGAAGAGTGGGGTGACATCTCACAACAAGAACTGGCACATCTGGTGCAGTCCATGAGGAGGATATGTACTGCAGTACTTCATGCACTTCATGCTTCATGCAGCTGGTACCACCACCAGATACTGACTTAATTTTACCCCTTTTTCTCCCCAATTTCGTGGTATCCAATTGTTGTAGTAGCTACTATCTTGTCTCATTGCTACAACTCCCGTACGGGCTCGGGAGAGACGAAGGCTGATACACAATGAGACCAGACGTACTGGCCAGACTATGGTTTGCATCTGCACATGGGGACAAAGATGGTACTTTTTGGAGAGATGTCCTCTGTTCTATTGAAATAAAAATAGAACTGTTTGGCCATAATGACCATTGTTATGAGAAAAAGAGGAGACTTGCAAGCCGAAGAACACCATCCCAACCTTGAAGCACGGGGTTGGCAGCAGCATGTTGTGGGGGTGCTTTGCTGCAGGAGGGACTGGTGCACTTCACAAATTAGATGGCACCATGAGATGGAAAATTATGTGGATATATTGAAGGGATATTATGTGGATACATCTCAAGACATCAGTCAGGAAGTTAAAGCTTGGTCGCAAATGGTTCTTCCATATGGACTATGACCCCAAGCATACTTCCTAAGTTGTGGCAAAATGGATAACAAAGTCAAGGTATTGGAGTGGCCATCACAAAGCCCTGACCTCAATCCTATAGAACATTTGTGGGCAGAACTGAAAAAGCGTGTGTGAGCAACCTACAAACCTGACTCAGTCAGGAGGAATGGGCCAAAATTCACCCAACTCATTTGACCCAGTTTAAACAATTTAAAGGCAATCCAAATACAATTTTTATTTTACCAGGCAAGTCAGTTGACAACATTTGTATTTTCAATGACGGCCTAGGAACAGTTAACTGCCTGTTCAGGGGCAGAACGACAGATTTGTACCTTGTCAGCTCTGGGATTTGAACTTGCAACCTTCCGGTTACTAGTCCAACGCTCTATCCACTAGGCTACCCTGCCGCCCCTAATTGAGTGTATGTAAACTTCTGACCCACTGGGAATGTGATGAATGAAATAAAAGCTGAAATAAATAATTCTCTCTCCTATTATTCTGACGTTTCACCTTCTTAAAATAAAGTGGTGATCCTAACTCACCTAAAACAGGGAATTTTTACAAGGATTAAATGTCAGGAACTGTGAAACTGAGTTTAAATGTATTTTGCTAAGGTGTATGTAAAGTTCCGACTTCAACTGTGCATATATACAGTGGCAACTCATTAGGTACACCCGTCTAGTCCTGGGTCGGACCTCCCCCTTTGCCTCCAAAACAGCCTGATTTCTTCGGGGCATGGAAACATTGATCAAATGGTATCAAGGGACCTAACATGTGCCAGGAAAACATTCCCCACACCTTTACACCACCAGCCTGTACTATATACACCAAACAAATGGAGCCGTGGACTCGTGCTGCTCACACCAAATCCTGATTCTGCCATCAGCATTACAAAACAGGAACTGGGATTTGTTTGACCAGGCCATGTTTTTCCACTCCTCAATTATCCAGTGTTGGCGATCGCGTGTCCGCTGGAGACACTTTTTCTTGTTTTTAGCTGATAGGAGTGGAACCCGTTGTGGTCGTCTGCTGCAATAGCCCATCTGTGACAAGGACTGACGAGTTGTGCGTTCCGAGATGCCGTTCTGCACACCACTTGTACTGCACCGTTATTGGCCTGCTTGTAACCCGCCTGTTAGCTTCCACGATCCTTGCCATTCTCCTTTGACCTCGCTCAACAACAAGTTGTTTTCACCCACAGGACTGCCACTGACTGGGTGTTTGTTTGTCGCACCGTTCTTGGTAAACCCTAAACCCTAGTCGCCTGTCTGCCTGCTTTATATAGCAAGCTACGGCCACGTGACTCACTGTCTGTAGGAGCGAGCCATTTTTTGTGAACTGGGTGGCGTACCTAATAAACTGGACCCTGTGTGTGTGTGTGTGTGTGTGTATTAGTACCAGTCAAAAAACCCTTGAATGAGTAGGTGTGTCCAAACTTCTGACTGGTACAGCATATTTGATTAAATGATTACTATCACTTGTTTTGATATGTGAGATGGTTATGATTGCTCTGCTCTCTTGTAGGAGATCTATCCTGGACAGTTCCAACCTTCGCCCTGTCACAAATTCATATCTATGCTGGGCAAGCATGGGAAGCTACTACGCAACTACACCCAAAACATTGACACTCTTGAACAAGTGGCTGGGGTTCAGAGGATCATCCAGTGTCATGGTACATACTGTAATATACACAGTGATCAGAACATTAGGAACACCTTCCTGATATTGAGTCGCACCCCCTTTTTTGCCATCAGAACAACCTCAATTTGTCAGGGCATGGACTCCTACAAGGTGTCAAAAGCATTCCAAACGGGATGATGGCCCAGGTTGATGACAATGCTTCCAACAGTTGTTAAATTGGCTGGATGTTCTTTGGGCGGTGGAAAATTCTTGATACACATGGGAAACTGTTGAGTGTGAAAAACCCAGCAGCGTTGCAGTTCTTGACACACTCAAACCGGTGCGCCAGGCACCTATTACCATACCCCGTTCAAAGGCAATTAAATGGTTTTTTCTTTCCCATTCACCCTCTGAGTGACACACACACAATCAGTTTCCATTTTCTCAAGGCTTAAAATTCCTCCTATAACCTGTCTCCTCCCCTTCAGCTACACTGAAGGATCATAACTTTCACCTGGTCAGTCTGTCATGGAATGGTGTTCCTAATGTTTTGTATACTCAGTCTATGTCAAACCTATAATACTATGCCAAACATATAATACTATGCTAAGTGTTTTATGGTTCTGGGTCTAATATTAACCACAAACTCTTTTGTATTTCAGGGTCTTTTGCAACCGCTTCCTGTCTCATCTGTAAACACAAGGTTGACTGTGAGGCTGTAAGGGAAGACATTTTTAATCAGGTATTGTCAAGAATGGTTCCTATTAATATTCACCAGTGTCAAATCTGTGAATTTATGTATACTGTTGGACAGACTTGTGGCATTTTGAAGTTATCAGCCTATATTGTACAGTAGCATCCAGTCTGCTGAATTGTCATTTATTTTTTTTGTTTTCATATTGAATACAAATATCTGTTCTAGGTTGTCCCTCACTGTCCACGGTGTCGAGATATTCCCCTGGCGATCATGAAGCCAGATATTGTCTTCTTCGGAGAGAATCTTCCAGAACTGTTCCACAGAGCAATGAAGCAGGATAAGGATGAAGTGGACCTCCTTATCGTCATTGGGTCCTCACTGAAAGTGCGACCTGTGGCTCTCATCCCAAGTATGTTGAAAATAAAATGTGTGGGTTTTTTAGATGCCCAAGATGAGCAATGCTATTACCAATGTTATCATGTTATTACCAGTATTAGTCTTGATCTCGAGCTATGCATGTGTAACAGGTGAACTTTCTTTCCATCCAGCCTCCATTCCTCATGAAGTGCCTCAAGTCCTGATTAATCGGGAGCAGCTGCCTCACCTCAACTTTGACGTGGAGCTACTTGGGGACTGTGACGTCATCGTTAACGAGCTCTGCCATCGGTTGGGCGGAGACTTTGAGCAACTGTGCTACAACTCCTTAAGACTCAGTGAGATCACAGAGAAACCCCCGCGGTCACAGACACCTTGTGAGGCCTTGTCCACTCACAGTAAGCCAACAGAAGAAGAACAGAAGACCCGTCACACAGACTCATCATTCGGTGCCTCAGAGGAGACGGACACTCATACGGTCACAGACACTCCAGAAGGCGACAGAGTACCAACAGAACCTTGTCCGACTGCGCAGAATGACACAGACGCATCTGAAGTCGATGGAGTACCATCGGTGCCCTATCCAAAGACAAAGATTGTCTCTGACACGCTTGAAGTTGGAGTACCAACAGAACCCTGTCCAAAGACTCAGAATGTCACAGGCACCCTGGAAGTCAACAGAGTAGCGACAGAGCCCTGTCCGAAAGACACTCTTGAATTCGATGCAGTGCCATTAGAGCCTAGTCCAAAAGTGCAGATTGTCCCAGAGGCTCCAGAAGAGCCTTGTTCAAAGACTCAGTCCCCCAATGAGGAGAGAATGGAGAATTCAGATTCTCCGTCAGCGGACACGCAAAGGGAAGAACCCTCTGGATTAAATGACCAACATGTCAACCTTGAAGTTCGCCGACGATGCTGGATGAGTCGAATCAGTCGAAGTCCTATCAGCAAGCGCCTTGAGAGTAAAATTTGAAGTGTTAATTTACCTCAGATTTTGTGCAAAATTGCAAAATTATTTTTCCACAACCTTTTGATGATAATACGTCTTGTCATGTTATGATGACAAAACGTGTTTCCATATTGTAAAATTCATCCTAAATTCAATGTCTTTTCTCCCAGCTTCTCAATACCTATTCCAAGCACCAAATCACTACATCTTCCACGGGGCAGAAGTGTATTCCAACTCGGAGGACGAGACATCCAGCTCCTGCGGGAGCAACAGTGAGGACTCCAGCCTGGAGGAGGAGGAGGACGACGAGGAAGAAGACAGTGATGCCGAGGAGGACCAGAGCACACCAGCAGAGGAGGGCGAGGGCTGCCTCATTGACATAGTAACACACAAGCAAGCCTGCGAGGGCACTTCGAGTGTGAAGCAGATGGAGAGTACAGACAAAAATGTTCAGAACACCACAGACCTTTAGAAACACAAAGCACTTGCAGTCTTTTTTTTTAATATTTGTTTTGTATATTTTTGTCCACCCACAGCACCTCCTATTATACATTTTTCATAAAGTCTAGATTGCGTTGATACTTTTGCATGCATGTGCTGAAAATTCGTTCTTCGTTCTCTTCTGTCTGACCACATTAACAAGCTGCAGGTGGTTTGTTTACACGTTTTGTGTACTACAATTAAATAAACAGCAGCTCAACTCAACCAATCCACTTCAGAAGGTTAATGGTGAAGAAAGCAACAAAGAAAAAACATAGACCAAAGAACAATTCTTCCCCCCCCCCCAATACACCCAACAGTTTTTGCATTAAATCTTAAAAACCTTGTCTTTGACTTTCCCACCACCTGAAGTGTAAAGAATATATTGAGCGGTGGCATTGTTTTCCTTACGATATTTGGCAGCTACTTTTTACAGTCAAGCTTTTATTATTTTTGTACTTTGTAACATGTAAGAGACACACTCAGCAAAGAGCAGGTGATGGTTTTCTAAATGAAATTGAAAACGTTATACATTGTGCAAACATAAAGCCTTAACTGTGTTCAATGAGCTTTCATTGGAGCAAATGTCACTTTTTTCTTCCTTTTCAGCAGTTTGACGCGTTTGTTCATGTTTCCTCGGTTGCATGAGCTATTTGGTCGATGTGACTGATTTGCTCCTATTCACTCTTTCCTGAGAAATGCCCAGCCCTAACACTGAGACCCTGTAGAGCTATACAAGTGTTCTGGGATATGTTTAATATGAGCCAAATTTACTCTTTTAAGCAACTCATTCGAATGAAATTCAAATATTTGTTTTGTTTTGAGCTTGATCTTGGTAGTTAAATTGCTAAAATGTTCATTCATAGTAGGCCTTTTCCTTATTTTCATGAGAACACCACAGAAACAGTCTAATTAATCACAAGGTGTGACAACACACTGTTGTGTAGAAAACGGATATAGATATGAGAGTTGCATGCTATTTGACATTTGATGTCCAAGTTTAGTTTGAGAAGACCACTACAGGTAAGTGCATGCAGTTCAGATACTGCAGCAGTGCCATTGGAGCTGGTTTTACGCAAATGGAGGGACAACATTTGCATGGATGAACTAAGATGATTACAATTACATTTAAGAGTTCTTATAATCAGTATGCTGATGTGTGAGAGTCGGCTTTTGTTATGCTCTGCAGTGTTTATTTTTTACATCAAAACATTTATTTTTCATGTTTTCTTTAAAAATGTATCTGCTATATTTATATTTGGTTTAATAACACCATACACCAACAAATAGGCCATAATATAGCACATAGTCTCATTTGAGGTTACCCTTTATGTAAATATGACTGCCTGTATTTAATTGATAATGTATACTGTATTAACAGTATAGGCCTATGTTTTTAAAGTTCTTATGCCTGCAAAAGTCACAGAAAGAGTTGTGTTTTTGTCTAAAATTACTAATAAAAATTCGGTCAAAATGGCATGTGTCAAACTATTGTTGTCAAAATAATGTCATTCTAATCTTGGAAGTGCAAAGTTGAGAGAATTGCGTTGTGGAACGTTCAAAGGAACGGTGCTGTACTGAAAGACCAGTTGAACAACGGGAAGGGTTTGGGGAAAACTGTCAGCACGACCACTGTCCTTTAAATACGTCAGTCGTTGCTTCAAGCCACACCAGAGATACCTTTGAGCGCGGCACTAGAGAAGAGATTGTGTGACGATTCGTTTAGTAACCGCGTGACGCACCATGACAACGACAATTGGTCGACAGTCTGCTTAGTTACACGTTCCTCCATTTATTTCCAATTTGGATTGCTATCTCCTCCTTTCAATATCTCTGGCCACACCGCGCCATACACCAAACGGCAGAAAACGTACCGCGAAGTCTGTTCAAGAACGTTTTGGGGAAACGTACAAACCGTTCCGCAATGTAGTTAACGTTCAAGTGAACTGAACGCACATTGTAGTCATTGCATGATTTTAACTACATTGCCCTTCTGCCCCAGTTCAGGCTCTGCCTAAAAGAAAATGCTGCAAAGTGTCGTAAAACAGTTTTCCATGCAGCAGCTAGCGTACAAGGTGTAAAGGGATGGTGCTCTAAAAACGCAAATTTTCAAATCGAACTTGAAATTCATGAAGATTTTCCTCAGACAACTTGCAAGGCTAAAGCATGGAGGACATGGAAGACGACTGTTTTGTTCTAAATGACGACTACAACCATAACTACTGTGCGAACAGTGCCAGTGGACAAGTCCTCTATCTCAGGAACGAACTGTCAGATGTACCCCAGCCCCTATCTATCTCGCCGGGTCTAGCCACGCGAGATGTAGCTGCGCAGGAGAACCACTCAAAGGTTTGTTCCAGTTCCAGCAGCGGTTTAAAGTTCATGGATTCAGACTCGAGCAGCGTGAGCAGTGACACCAGCGAGACTGACAGCCCATCGGCGGCGTCCATCGCAGGGAAACTGACCCTGAACTCAGCCTCAAAGTTTCGTAAGTTGAAAGCATCAGCATTAAAAACACTAATTATGACGGCCTAATGTTTATCATGTTTTGGACTTGCATGGGATGGGGATGTAGCTTGCCATACAATTAAGTTATTGCCATTGCATTGCCTTTGGCCTACACGTCAGTGGAGTAGTTTGGCTACTGTCAGGGCCTGATATTCACTTGTTTAGCCACTTGTCCTGATTGTTATAGTTGTCCAAAGCTCAAGTCACTTGTCCCCCACCAAAAAAAGGTCTGTAACACCATGGTCCAAAAAGGTGACAAATGTTGTTGTGTGATGCAAGGAAGAGCTAAATAACTTTCATTCTGGTATTGACAATGGAAGGCAGTTGATATTTCCTGTCATTGTGTTCTTGAGTAAGGCACTTAACTCCCCACAACGTAAAATACTGTGCTGGTGGGATACTCTATAAAACACATTTGATCTGTCAACCCTCCAACTGGAGAGCTACTGGGTGTGCAGGCTTTCTCTCAAACCCTGCTCAAACACACCAGAGTCAGTTTTATTAAGGTCCTGTTGAGCAGCTGCTTTACAGTGGTGTGTTCGAAGCAATGCTGGAGCAAAAGCCTGCACACCCAGTAGCTCTCCTTGACTCTCCAGGAGGAGGGTTCGCAACCCTGCAAACATTGCAATTACAACCAAATACTTGTCTTAATAAAATAATTCCTTCTTTCAATGAACCAGAGATCAAATGGCTGAGATGGGTGAAGTAGCTAACTCAGATGTTTATCTAATTGTAAGGTTAAAATGTTCAGGGGAGATCTTGACAACATTGGAGCAGTGGCGATTTTAGCATGTAGATCTTGGTGGTGGCTTTGCATGCCAGCAAAGCCACAATACATTAATTGGACTACAACGGTGACAAACGGTGCTCACAAACTGTTAGGGCCTACATAAAGCTGTCCCAACAGCAGCCCAAACACCTTAGCACTGTTACACCTGGCTATCAGCGGAGCCTTGTCTGGCAGCGAAACAGTTCATTCAGCCTCATTTAGTGCCTTTAAAAAAACATAGCTGATATGGCTGACTTGCTTAAACAAATGTGGTTTCTATTGACAATTGAGATGTACAAACTATGGAATAAGGGGACTACGAGCGGATAAGAGGCAATCCGTCATTTTCGATTAAGACATGATTGATGGAGCTAGGACAGACGTAGTCAATATAACTATTTGCACTTGAAAAGTACAGCGAAAGAATTCAGAACATGGGCCGTTCTTATGGTATTCTCCCTGTACACCAAGTCAAAACCGTAGAATAAATAAAGTGGGCATCTAAGCAGACAATGAAAGCTCTTACAATATATAGGCTACATGTGCACCACCAAGTAAAAACAATAGGCTAAATTATGAAGGGAAAAGGAACCAAATTATTAGGGTGAGGCACATGGGCTACTAACAGCTTACTACACAACATACATTTATGTATGCTGTAGCTAAGAAAGTTATACTATCTCCCTGGCATATGCCATCATTTATGAAGCAGCATACAATACATTTTTGGACTCACCTTGTTGTACTGTGCACACTTGAACAGGAAGGGGGTGCAGCGGTCCTTCATGGGCAAATTGTCATCAAACTTTGTCATCAAAGTCTGTCATTCTCTGGATTTATGGTGCTTTCAAGACAACTGGGAACTCTGAAAAAAACAAAGTCCAATCATGACTTTAGTGATCTTCAGGTCAGAGCTCTAGAAAGAGGCCAGAGTTCCCGACTTGGAATTTCAAGTTGGATGACCGTTCAAAACATATTTTTTAAATGTTATACCAGTTCCCAGTTGTCTTGAACTCACTGAAGTCTGATATTTCCGAGTTTCCAGTTTTTTTTTGTAAGCGAAAGAAGTCATGCTGGATTGACAGCATGGCCAATGTTGAATGTTTATCCTTTTAAGATTGGAAAAGAGTCCCTTAAACCCAGACTTGGCTCACACATCCACTCCACTGAATAGCAAGCTAGTGATTGCTTTACAATGCTTGCAGTTAGCCTCTGATTCCTTCCAAACCACTCATTGTTGAATTTGTGATTTCCAACTTGTTGTGTAATGTTTATCTCCAATGCCCCAATATGTTATATCTATCATTTCTCTTCATATAACAAGGATTGAAAAGGATTTGCTAGTGGATTGTCATCTTGAATCATGATGATGACTGCTAGCTAAGATTTTGAAAGTATGATGTTGACTTGATCAGTCCAATAAAAGCTACTGTAGATATAACGTGATTTGACATAACTTTATCTGTGGCCACATGTAGTGTCCCCATGAGTGACAGAACACTGAGCCAATCACGGTGCAACTCTCTAGTTGCCAACCCCTAAGCTCTGTATTTTTCACTGGCTGCCCCACCACAACAGAAAGCACTGAGCTAGGCTGAAACAACTTAATTTTGAAGCTGCCTTACTCAAGAAAGCAAAGAGACCGTGTTTGTATGCGGCTTTATTAACTCAATGGTTATAATTTGTTTTACACTGTTTGCTAACTGATATGTGACATGTATTAATGCCAAAATAACATGCAAAACAGGCAACCCCCTCCCCCAAAAAATAGCCCCCTCCCCCCAAAATATTTTGCCCAGCAGGATGCTCTCAAATGTGCATCTGTAAAAGTTTGAAAAAACAGGAGCCGTGGAGCAGTCAACTTGCGCAATATAGCTATAATCCTCTTGTCCAACAATGTTTTTTACTTGCCCCGGGAAGCAGACAAGCGTTAATGACTGTTATGACCTTTGCACCCTATGGTTGGAAGGTCCTTGTTTGGAATCAGTGGTGTAGTGGTGCCTGGAGAAGTGAGTATACAAAATTTCACTAACAGCTCACCCGGCGAAGGAAAAGCTCCCTGTGTGAAAAAAATTCTATGAGCAAAGGTGGCATGTACTCTGAATCACATTTTGGTCTTTCAGTCAGGCCAACCCTAGCCCTCGATCATGACTCTCAGTTCCATTACATTACACATAAGTCATTGGATGAAGGTGTCTTCTGTAGGTGAAGGTTTTGTTAAGAGCGCAAAGTTCAGTCTGAACATTAACATGCAACGCTTTCAGTTTGGTTTTGGAAGCATAAGGACCTTATCTTTAATATCCCCAATAAATTATTTCCTAAAAACAAAAGGTTAAATTCATACACACCTTTTTATAGGGTTATGGTTTCCACATGGTCATATTTCCATGTTACAGCACTTGTTTTCAGAAGACAGAGAGGTCTACCTGTGCTAATTAGCTATCTGCCTCTCTGAACACATATGTAAACGGAAGACAGACGCCACAAAAGTGTTGTCACTGAAAAATACGGTCACCTGCAACTGTGTTAAAACAGTGTACAGTAAGTGTGTACTTGGCTTTTGTGAAATTCTTTTGATGTGATATGAAAGTAGATGGATTTATGTTTTAGAACTGTACAGCAATTGAGAATCGATTCACGTTTAGATGGTTTCCAGAGGCAATTTGCCCTTTTTAAAGAGATAATTTAAGTTCATTGGACTAAGGAGTAATTTAACGTTAGGCCCCATTAGTCCAATATTGGGCTAGTCCAATCCAGGCTGTACTGTGCAAGTAGGCTAATAGTAGGACTACTATTGAAATGGATGTCAACTGAGTCAGAAATACGCAGGTTACAGGTTTTTCTCTTTTTTTTCTTCTTTTAAAAAAAAAGATTTTTGCTCTCAGTCACAAGTGTGCAGGCACCTAGCACTGTTGTTTGGTTAGCATGTTTCTGCAGTGTGCACGAGATGGAGTTCGCAAAACAAATTGCCAGTGGATTGATGCAAATAATCATGATATCATTCTGGTAGGCATATGCTACATTTGTAGCTAGTTAACATTAAATTGAGAAGGTTTTAAAGAAAGCCTTTCCACCTGACAGAAGACAGTTATTGCCTATAATTAGCATCACTATTTTTCCTGTTCCTTAATTGTTTGAAACCTGCAGCTTTCACTTTATATGACATAACTTTGGAGAGAAACGGGACACAACTTTTTCTTCTCCCATAATTACACAATATTTTATGGAAAACAACTTATATGCAGTAAGTTCGGAAAGTATTCAGACCCCTTGACTTTTTTCACATTTTGTTACGTTACAGCCTTATTCTAAAATTGATAAAATAAAAATCCACAACAATCTATACACAATACCCCATAATGACAAAGCAAAAATGGGTTTCGGGGAAATTTTTTAAATGTATAAAAAAATTGACATTTCAGATTTACATAAGTATTCAGACCCTTTGCCATGAGACTCGAAATTGAACTCCGGTGCTTCCTGTTTCCATTGATCATCTTTGAGATGTTTTTACAACTTGATTGGAGTCCACCTGTGGTAAATTAAATTGATTGGACATGATTTGGAAAGGCACACACCTGTCTATATAAGGTCCCACAGTTGACAGTGCATGTCAGAGCAAAAACCAAGCCATGAGGTTGAAGGAATTGTCTGTAGAGACAGGATTGTGTCCGAAACACAGATCTGGGGAAGGGTACCAAAGAATATCTGCAGCATTGAATGTCCCCAAGAGCACAGTGGCCTCCATCATTCATAAATGGAAGGACTAGGAAGAAGAGTTTTCCTAGAGCTGGCTGCCCTGCAAAACTGAGCAATCAGGGGAGAAGGGCCTTGGTCAGGGAGGTGACCAAGACTCTGATGGTCACTCTGATAGAGCTCCTCTGTGGAGATGGGAGAACCTTCTAGAAGGACAACCATCTCTGCAGCGCTCCACCAATCAGGTCTTTATGGTAGAGTGACCAGACAGAAGCCACTCCTCAGGAAAAGGCACATGACAGCCCATTGGAGTTTGCCAAAAGCCACCTAGACTCTGACCGTGACAAACAAGATTCTCTGGTTTGTTGAAACCAATAACTCTTTGGCCTGAATGCCAAGCTTCACGTCTGTAGTTACCAAAGTGTTAAACAAATCAAAATATAGTTTATTCAAAGAAGCCACCCTTTCCCTTGATTACAGCTTTGCACACTCTTGTCATTTTCTCAACCAGCTTCATGAGGTAGTCACCTGGAATGCATTTCAATTAACAGGTGTGCCTTGTTTAAAGTTCATTTGTGGAATTTCTTTCCTTAATGCGTTTGAGTCAATCAGTTGTGCTGTGACAAGGTAGGGGGTTTACAGAAGATAGCCCTATTTGGTACAAGACAAAGTCCATGTTATGGCAAGAACAGCTCACACATCTCAACATCAACTGTTCAGAGGAGACTGAGTGAATCAGGCTTTCATGGTCAAATTACCGTGAAGAAACCACCTCTGAAGGACACCAATAAGAAGAAGAGACTTGCTTGGGCAAGAAACACGAGCAATGGACCTTAGACCGGTGTAAATCTTTCAATTGGTCTGAGTCCAAATTAGAAATTTTTGGTTTCAACCACCGTGTCTTTGTTAGACGCAGAGTACAGTAGGCGAACGGATGATTTCCGCATGTGTGGTTCCCACCATTAAGCATGGAGGAGGAGGTGTGATTGTGTCGGGGTGCTCTGCAGATGACACTGTCTGTGATTTATTTAGAGTTTAAGGCACGCTTAACCAGCATTACTATTACAGCATTCTGTAGCGAAAAGCCATCCCATCTGGTTTTGGCTTAGTGGGACTGTCATTTGATTTTCAACAAGACAATGACCCAAAATACACCGGCAGGTTGTGTAAGGGCTATTTGACCAAGGAGAGTGATGGAGTGCTGCATCAGATGACCTGGTCTCCACAATCACCCAACCTCAACCCAATTGAGATGGTTTGGCATGAGTTGGAGGAAAATCAACCAGCAAGTGCTCAGCATATATGGGATCTCCTTCCAGTCTTTTGGAAAAGCATTCCAGGTGAAGCTGGTTGAGAGAATGCCAAGAGTGTGCAAAGCTGTCATCAAAGCGAAGGGTGGCTACTTTGAAGAATCTCAAATCTAAAATATATTTTGATTTGTTTAACACTTTTTTTTGGTTACTATGTGATTCCATATGTTATTTCATAGTTTTGATGTCTTCACTATTATTCTACAATGTAGAAAATAGTAGAGGTAAAGAAAAAGCCTTGAATGAGTAGGTGTGTCCAAACGTTTTGACTAATACTGTATGTAATTGTGATATTTTATTATTATTATATATTTTTGTTACATTTGCAAACATTTCTAAAAACCTGTTTTTGCTTTGTCATTGTGAGGTATTGGGTATAGATTGATGATGGGGGTTGGGGGGGGGGAATCTGTTTTTAGAATAGGGCTGTGACTTAACACGTGGAAAAAGTCGAGGGGTCTGAATACTTTCCGAATGCACTGTATGTCCTCCACCATTAGCAACTGTAATTACATTTCTAGGGTAAAGGAGTTGAAATGAAATAGACTGAGAACAGAACTACTGCAATGTTACTCTTGTACTTGCATACTGGGTGGGAGTAACACAGCCTTGGGACGGAAGTAACAGCTGGCGAGAAGTACACAATATCTGTCTAATCTCCATGTTTCTGGTTTGTAATACTTGTTACTTTCAACAAATGTACTATCAGCCATAATTTCATGTTCGTGTCGATTTGAATAATCAATGCTATAGACTCAGAATATTTGAAAATGAACCATGCGTCAACATCGCAATGTTGCGCAACTACAATATTTTGCCTTACAATATTAATCAGACTAAAATGGATCACAATATAGTATTACAGCTATATTAACACTTTTTTTAATGGGAATGTAGTAGATGTTTTTCACCATTTTCAATTACTATGAATGCTTAGCCCTACCAATCAGGTGAGCTCTAGCTGTCCTTGTCATGCGCGCTCCTCGTGTCTTGACAGAATAAACAGATTTATTCTCTTTACGAACGGCAAACTCATGCTTATAACATTTCCACGGCTTGACATAAAGTAATTGACCCCCCATAATCATGAAGATATATATATATATTTGTGACGGCTCAAGTCGTTGTGAAAATAACCTCCTCTTTCATCATTGTCTGGTTCAGTAATGAATGCAATGACCGAAGAGGACTATAGAACCACATACTGGCCGAACCTGGAGAAAGCCATTGACCACCTGCTAATACAAAACCCCATGGACCACATCTCCATTTCATATGAGCAGATTTACAGGTGAGACTCAAACAGTGTGACTGTGTTTAATTTCTCACGTAGCTTTTGAAAGAAATGAACACGTGGAACTGCCGTACTCATGTTTGAGACCTTAGAGGGGAGCTATTGCAACTGGTCCGTTTTTAATAGTTGTTTTCCTTTCCCTGTTTCAGCTGTGTGTACAAGTGTGTTTGTCAACAGCACTCTGAGCTACTGTACAAAGACTTGATGCTGAAGATTACTACCCATCTTCAACAAGTCTCTTCTGATCTTCAAGTAAGTGGAAACATGGAACCCGGGATCTATGTACCATACTGTACCAAAAAGGTTTGCCATGGGAAAACAAAACAAAAAAGTGTTTAATTGGACAAGTACAGGTAGTATCTCTTGTTTCACCTCCAAAAAGTGCATAATAACCTGATAAATCAACACTGATATTTTTTTCCTCTCTTTTATCAGATTACTCCACCACGGAATTTAATTGAGAATTTCAACATTGCTCTGACTCGCTACACAGATGCTCTTCAATGCATAGTTCCCGTATTCATCTACATGGTATGTACCCATATAAGCTGCTCATCTCTTTGAGCCAGTTTCCCAGATACAAATTTAGCCTACCCCGCCAATGGTCAGAGCAGACCTTAATCATATACTCCTTTCACACCACGCATGTTTTTCTTCCTAATTTCTAAGAATAAGTTCTACATTGAAACGAAGCTAAACCGAGACCTGCGAGAAGATCTCATGAAGCTTTTTACCGATCATGTTGCAGAAAAACATGTCGACACGTTAATACGTGAGTACAGTGGACTGGCGAACTGACACCACGCCTTGCAATCCAAACCCAAAACTATTTAGCTTATGACTCATATGACTTAAAATTGTGTTGTTGTTAATGATCTTTTCTTTTTCTTTCTCTGTTTTTCCTTTTAGCTCTTCTCCTCGAAGCCCATTCCATGCCTTTTCAAGTCAGACCTTCAACAATGGCCAGTGTGGTCAAAGGCTTGTATACTCTTTGGCCCGGTGAGCGCTTTCTCTGTCTTTTTCAAATGCTACAACACATGCTGCTAACGAAATAGTTACATCCACTTGTAAAATGACGTTTAACTACTGTAACTGTCGAGCACGATTGTAGAAATATGCGTTTAAGCACTATTTGTGGGTCTCCCACAATGACTATTGGTTACCTGTTTCAGATTGGGCACATTTAGCTCCAGCTGTCTTCTCTGGATTCATTCCTCAAATCAACCCCCCAACAGTGGAATCCCAGCTCTCTGACTATGCTGCTCGTGACCAGAAACTACAAATGGAGCTATCTCTGAATGGTTTTCCCAGGTGAGTGTTATAAGTCAGAGTTTAGCAAAAAATATATATATTTACCTCCCGCCAGGGTTGTGTTCATTAGGAAAACATTTTGCATCAGAAAACAAAAATGAGGCCTCCCGGGTGGGGCAGTGGTTAAGGGCGCTGTACTCCAGAGCCAGCTGTGCCACCAGAGACTCTGGGTTCGCGCCCAGGCTCTGTCGTAACTGGCTGCGACCGGGACGTCCGTGGGGCGACGCACAATTGGCCTAGCGTCGTCCGGGTTAGGGAGGGGTTGGCCGGTAGGGATATCCTTGTCTCATCGTGCACCAGCGACTCCTGTGGCGGGCCGGGCGCAGTGCGCGCTAACCAAGGTTGCCAGGTGCACGGTGTTTCCTCCGACACATTGGTGCGGCTGGCTTCTGGGTTGGATGTGTGCTGTGTTAAGAAGCAGTGCGGCTTGGCTGGGTTGTGTATCGGAGGACGCATGACTTTCATCCTTCGTCTCTCCCGAGCCCGTACGGGAGTTGTAGCAATGAGACAAGATAGTAGCTACTAAACAATTGGATACCACGAAATTGGGGAGAAAAAGGGGTAACATTTTAAGAAAAAGAAAACAAAAATTAGCATTTCTTATTAAACAAGTTCAGACCATTTCGGACCATTTTCTTCGGTTGTGCCCCAAATGAACACAGCCCTGGTTTTTGATTAAGCTTTCTTTTTGTTTTGCAGAGGTGACCAGTCTCGCAAGAGAGCCAGCGAGGAGTCTGCATAGAATAAGGATGATGCATACATTGCTTGCTATTGACTTTAAAAATGTAACTTTATTTGCACCATGATTCATAATCAGACGTATTGAAAAAAATATGTACACAAATATGAGTAACTGGTTGTTGTTGTTTTTTTATGCAGATGCTCTGACCGTCAGCGACCTGGCTCAACCCAAATTGACAAAACACTGTGAATGACGAAGATTCTCTGATGCTGAGTGAAGTGGGTGAGCGTCAGCCAAGCTTCATTTTTGACCCACACGAGTTGTAGTGGACACTGTTTCTTTGCCTCCTCTGAAAAGCACAGTGAATTCATGATGGTGCATCATTGTTCTTTCAGTTTATGATGATAAATTCATCTTCTTTATTGTTAAGATACTACGAGGTTTATTTCCATTAAAGTGTGCCTTCTGCTCTGCTTTGTTGGGATATTCAAGTTGCCTAACAGATGCCATTTTAGGCTCCCGAGTGGCGCAGCGGTCTAAAGCACTGCATCTCAGTGCTAGAGGCGTCACTACAGACCTGGTTTGATTCCAGGCTGTGTCACAACCGGCCGCGATTGGGAGTCCCATAGGTCCCATAGGGCGGCGCACAATTGGCCCAGCGTCGTCCGGGTTAGGGCTTGGCCGGGGTAGGCCGTCATTGTAAATAAGAATATTTTCTTAACTGACTTGCCAAGTTAAATAAATACAATAAAAAAAAACAGGTGGATGGGCATGAATCCCAGTTTCACCACATATTGTATACTGTGTCAATCATGGGTCGTGTTCATTAGGGCATGCGGCAACAAAAAAAAAAATGGACAGATATATTTTACAATGGAAAACAAAAAGGAATGTTTCTGATTGGACAAATCTGGGTAGTCCCTCCCTTTTCCATTTTTTTCCCCCTCTTTTTGTTCCTAATGAACATGGCCCTGATCTCTAACCAGGACCACCCGGATCTCCTATTGGTCTTATTGATCTGATTGAGTAACTGACAGTCTGCTGCTATTCCTCAATTGTTGTTGTGTAGAACACTTGATTCCTGTCTCTTGTTTAACTAATATTGTGTCCCTTTTGTATCAGTCAGGTCAGTCTTGATTCTCCCCAGTGATTTTTAAGCTAAAGGGGCTTGTCTTTGTAATCTCGGCACACAACTAAATGTCCTGTTAGTCGACTTAACATTTAAAATCTCTATCATGGCAACTTTAAACCAATCCACCCCCCAAGTCTTGTTTATCTGGGATTTACAGAATAAAATCTGTCCGGCTTAACATAGTATTTCTTTCTCAATGGGTACAAAAAGCAGCAAAGCATGTTCCGTTACATTTTGAGTAAAGTTTAGGTTAAAACTGTGAAAAGGTTGTGTAGATAATTTTTTAAAGGATTACATTTAGCTTTTATTGAGTTGTTGTCTAACCAAATCATATTTGCCAAGCACGCTAAAGATGATTCACAATGTTTTTATTCCCTGTTATTAAAAGTTGCATTGTGACTCCAGAAATGATGGTGTCAATCTCCCCATGTTGCTGCTGTAGCTGCATTAGCCTGTGCATTATATCAAGTCACCGAGCCAATTGATTACAATCAAATTTTGAAAATGTTGTGAATTTGGTTACAGTGATGTCAAATGATGTACAGTAGGTGGATGTTGAATGATCCCGCTGTTCTCTCAAGTTGCCCAGATGATGATCAATTTGACCTTCCTTTGTTACATGTTTATGTTGAGTGAAAGTATTTGATACAGCTCTTTGCACTGTTTTAAGTGTAATGTGATGCTCGAGCTTGGTTGTGATTGTTTTCCTGTGAGGATGTTGGAGATGACTCACTCATTGTCTTATGTACAGTTTTACTTTCAATAAACAAATCTTGAAAATGATGTATTTTATCACCTGTGGAATCACTGGGGTTTGGTGGGATCTTGTGGGTGGAGTAATGATGGACTAAATATACACCAGGCAGAGTTTCTCCTAAGTTAATTAGTACTGTGAATAAAGGCTCAAATAATTAAATAAATACAGGCTTAAACAATGCAGGAGAACGGAGGAAATCAACACAGGATACTCAGATGCGTGAAATTATGGCATTCATTAAGTTGTAATTACTGTCTTTAAGCATTGTTTAAGAGCGAGCACTGAAATAAAGGCATATTGCTGGACCTCTTCTCTGATACGTTATCTTTGTAGCAGGCCAATTATATGTTTTTTGTTTTGTTTTTCATTTAATGCTGAAAAATGCATGCCTGAGTTGAATGATGCAGTATAGATACACTGAGTATATTAAACATTAGGAGCACCTGCTCTTTCAATGATATGCACTGACCAGGTGAACACTATGATCCCTTATTAAATCCACAGGTTAAAGAAGGACTTATAAGCCTTGAGACATGGATTGTGTGTGTGTGCCATTCAGAGGGTGAATGGGCCAGACAAAACACTTAAGTGCCTTTGAACAGGTTATGGTAGTAGTTGCCAGATGGCTATGCTGCTGGGTTTTTCACACATTTTCCCATGTGTGTCAAAAGCATTTGAGTCGATAAGGGCCAGCATCCCTGTGGAATGCTTTCGACACCTTGTAAAGACCTTTCCCCGACAAATTGATGCTGTTCTGAGGGCAAAAGGGGGTGCAACTCAATATTCGGAAGGGGTTTCGAATGTTTTGTAAACATTTTCACCAAGAGCACGCACTTTGTTGTTAATAAACACCAGTAACCTGCCGGTTAACATTAGTGTGTCCGGAGGCTCCACAAGGAGCTTCTAATTCGGTGGAGTGGCTGGGCTTTGACAGACTACTTGTATGTGCTGCCGGAGGAGGGATCCCTTTCCAGAACGCCTCCACTGGCCAATGAGCTTAGACGCCACCCAGACACATGGTCCGGGCCACCCCAAAATAACCTGCGACTAGTGCACTCACAAATGTTATTACTTTTACTGGTGACAGGTTGCCCTAGCTACTCGCCTCCACATGTCCCAGTAAACTCCAAGGTTAACTCTGTTCAAGTAATTGGGAAGCCGGCCGGGGAAGCTGCCTCTTGTGTTCACATTTTCCCAGGTGGCCACCACCAACGGAAGACCAGAATCGCCTCTCTTTGAGCAAAGGTGCGCTCCGAGGATTACCACAAGCTCCCGCTGGGGTTTATTTGAAGGTAAAACACCCAAACCCTGTTACCTGTCATTCATAAGTGTCCTATTGACTGTCGTTTGGGTTCATACATCATCCACCAATGAATTGGTGTACAGTAAACTCTCAGCACATTTCACATGGACCCACTTCCTTGGGCAAGCATGGGCTTAAGGCTTATATTATTGATTTTGAAGTGACTGTTACGTTTGAATAGTTCTACCATGAACCTGGGTGGGTATTGTTGCTTTTTCTCAGTGTTCAGTGTCTCCCTCATAAACTCAAACGAAATGATTTGGTTGTGTGATGAGATTTTTTTGGTAAGTGATCAAATCCTTTGAGTGTACAGAAGATGAGGATAACATTTTTTTTTCTTGATTTTGTTCATGTAAACTGAGCCCTTACTATAATTAGATATGACTTGGGGGGCGGGGGGGGCGGGGGGGCTTGGAGGCTGTTTGCAAAGGATTCATGTACACAACAGCTGTGGCTGCAAGTCTGTTGGAAGGGGCATTGCTGCCTCTCTTAATTGCGCAGATTTGAGTGTCAGTAGCATCTGTGTACCCTATCCCGTTTCTGGATTCAATAACTACTTGGAGCTAGTGTCAAAAAGCTTTTTAAAGGCTGGGCATGAAGGAAAATGATGTCTTAAATGCATCGAAAACAGCTATGCTTATCCAAGTTGGGTGAGATCCAATGTCCATGCATGAAACTAATCTCTGTCTGGGGCCACAAGAGGTTTAAGGTGTTTTGAAATGAAAATAGTATTTTGATAGGTATCAAATGCATTGTGGTTTAGCACTGGGTTGAAACACGTTGGCATGCTTTTATTATTATTCAAATGGGTGTGATTACTCTAGACACGAGTCTAGTGTTTGTTTTCCTTCTGCTAATGAATAATGAAACAAGATATTTGGTATGTTATTGAAACAATTAGTCACATTGACCAATTACACTCCCTAGTCAGGTTTGTAGCTGTGCCCTAACTCCAAACCATGTGGCTGCTGGCTGATTTTGTGAAAGAATTATGACCCCACGAATGTTAAGCCTAGCAAACCGATTCCAAAGAATGACACTGTGTGTCAACAGTTTTTGTGGGGGTGGCATTTGTGCACAGGGTACTGTGAATTTCCATTGCAATTGAAAGAGAAAGGTAGTACTGCAGAAGCGCATCCTAAAACAGGAATGTTTTATGACCAACGAGTGGAGTACACATTGTTATTCTTATTGAGATTACTTATTATTACTTCCAAAGTATTCTGTGATCTTACCAACATTTCATTCGTTCTGTCAAATATTGAGTTCATGGGAGAAGCATTGACTGAACTTATTTAAATTATACTGTTTCACGGGGGGAATACAAATATACACTGATACACTAAAATAAACCGTTTAAACACTTTTATTCCCCACAGCATGCAAGAGAACAGCGTGGACCAGCCTACATCATTATCTCAGCTCTTGAGAGAGAACTACTTGGCCGAAGCACGAGCACACCAGAGACACAGCGAGATGAGTCGTTCCGACTCCTCCTCACGGCGCCTGGTCTACGGGCCCCTCAAAGGCAAGATGGCGGACTCTGCGGGGCTGGACGAGCCGCAACACCAGCTCCCAGACCTCTCAGCCTTCCTGAGTCAGGAAGAACTGGATAAGAGTGTTAACCTGGCCTGTCAGGCTATTGGACCCGAGGCCCGCGAAGAGAGGTCAGATGTCAAGGCCTCCCCCTCTGCCACCACCGACACTCCCGACACCCAGCCTGATCCGGAATTAAAAGAACCCCTACCAACACACCCGACATTCTTGCCAGAGAGACGGCCATACCCACCTCTGTCCCTCCAGGACAATGTTATAAGGACAGACGAACAGATATATCAGCCGTCCCAACCGTCCATCCAGGACAACTCAATGAGGACAGACAGACAGTCGTTCCCACCGTCCATCATCCAAGATATTGCAGTGAAGGACAACCGGGAGGACATTAAGAGACCAGGGGCGGGGGGGAGGAACACCCCGGCGTTCGGCCTGGAGAACCAGTCCAAGAAGGAGTTCCTCAACAAGGCAGCGGACTTCATCGAGGAGCTCTCCTCTCTGTTCAAGGCAAACAGCTCCAAAAGGATACGGCCCCGATCGTGCAAAGCTCATAGGAGCAGAGCCAACAAGGGCCAAGCCGATGGGAGCATTTACTCCCTGAACGCAGACGACAGAGAACGCCCCATTCTTCTCCAAGACTTCGAAATGGAGATGGAGAGGCCTGCTAATCCCTTCTGCATTCAGCCGCCAGAGGTCCAAGGTTTGGACATGGACCCGGGTTATGGGCACGCTGACTTCCCCATGCAGGACTGCAGGACTACTGAGGAGCAGTATTATGACTCTGAGGTGCTGGAGGCGGATGAAGTGGATGAGGCTGAGAGCCCTGCCCTGGTGGAGATCACCCCTGGAGTGTACACAGCCGACCCCATCTGTGAGCCCCCTCACTTCATCCAGAAACTGAAAAGCAGGGAGGTGTCGGAGGGCAGCAAGGTCCAGCTGGACTGCATTGTTCAAGGACTCCCCATGCCCGAAGTCCGGTAAGGCGAAACCAAACGTTCAAACTCAACTACAATGTTAGTGTCTTTGTAGCCATAGATGCATATCGTCATTTAAAGGATATCGTCACAATTTTTTTTAAATTTTTTTTTTACATTTATCTTTATTTTTTAACATACTCTCAAAGTAGTCTATAGGGCAAGGAGAAACTTTCATCCACAGTTCAAATAGCCATTTCTAACTTTAACTAGCTTTACAGTTGCTAAAGTTAGCAGTGGCTTTTGTAACAAATCTGAACAGTTGATGAAACTTTATCCCATCCCCATAGACTACTTTCAGGTTAAATGGAAAAATATAGATTAGTAATAAAAAAATAATAATTTAAGTGAAAATGTACTGTAAACTCGGGTAGTACTTTGATAGTAGTACACAAGGTTGTACACAAGGTGGTAGTACACACGTTTTA
Source organism: Oncorhynchus mykiss (assembly GCF_057628025.1). Taxonomy (NCBI): domain Eukaryota; kingdom Metazoa; phylum Chordata; class Actinopteri; order Salmoniformes; family Salmonidae; genus Oncorhynchus; species Oncorhynchus mykiss. The sequence continues at coordinate 64,722,811 of NC_143022.1, forward strand.
TTGTGATTTACTAGCTAGCTGATTTGAATGCCCCATGCTTTCCCCGGGAGGTGGATCTGCTCTTGCAGTCTCTCTGAAACGATTCTAAATTTGCCTCATTGAAATGTAATACCATGAGAAGTCAGCCTGTGAGTCAGTGTGGTCAGCAAGCACATATGAGCCTTAAAACAGGCAATTACTCACCACATAGCAGAATCTGAGTACAAATGCGTTATTTTCCTGTTGAAGACATAATCTAAATGGACATATGAAAGAAGTACAGGAATCGAGGGTGAGTGAGCAATATTGATGGCCCAATGTTGATATTCAGAATGTTGTTGACATTGTCAGATAGGAACACTCCAGTATTTTTGCTGGAGTACTTATTCAACCCATTTTGAAATATATATTGATTTTGTTTCAAAGAAAAGGACAATAAGAAAAGCACTTCTTATAGGTATTTTGTCAATTGTAAACTGACAAGCAAACAGTCATATTTGCTTGTTTGGGCTTGAATTTGAATGCGAATATTCAAATATGCCTCCCCACTGGGCACACACTGGTTGAATCACAATTTCAATTTCATGGTTGAATTGACGACTGTGCCCAGCTGATCAGGACATCCATGACACTGAGCTACTATTTACAGTATACACTCACTTAAAAATGCTAATTTCTCTAACTCTTCCGGACGCCCTGTTTATAGGTGCCCCTGTTTGTGTATTATGTTTTGTGTCTGGAACATTCGATCATAACAGTGTTTGTGTGCCAGTGTGTGTACGCAGCATTCTAAATGCCAATGGGTTTTATCAGCACATAACAATGCTCTAATCTGAACACGGATTGTGGCCTATTTGCCAATAAATAACAGAAGAGCGATTCCTGCATTATGGACATTACATTTGCATGCAAAATCACAATTTGAATGTCTCACAGAATGGACAAAACAAAATGTAAATGTGTGTGTCTATGGAACCCTTTCGGTGGGAGTAAATTTCCCCAGAAAACAGACTAAGTGTTGGCGTGTTGTAGAAATGAAGCAAAGAAGGAAGCATCATCGATGTTACATGAAATGGGCAAGCTTTTTGGTGAGACTGAACATATAAGCCAAAGTCTGAATTTGTAAGTCTTAGGTCAAAACATGGATAGCCATGTCGAAGGAAAGGTTTGGCTGAACACAAATGTTTTGGGGGGAAAATGTGGTTATTTCCATTATTACTTTACAGAGGAAAGAAAACGACTGTTATGGATCTTACACCCTCCGTTATGGATGTTATAGAGTCTGAAATAGACATTAAAATCTTAAACGTTTATTGATCAAAATCTATCATTACACATGTTGTCATTTGGAATGTTCTTAAAAAAGTCAGCAGAAGGCATAGTACCTTAGGATTACATAATTACAGGTGGCCTGACAGCAGGTAGCCGAGTGGTTAAGAGCATTGTGCCAGTAACCAAAATGTTGCTGGTTTGAATCCTCCAGCCGACTAGGTGAAACATCTGTCTGTGCCCTTGTGCAAGGCACTTAACCCCAGTTGGTCTGATAAGAGCATCTGCTGAATGACTAAAATGTTAAAATGTAGCCTTCATAGTATACAAGTCCAGTCACCACACCCTGTGGTGTGGTGACTGGTAAAACATGTTTTATCTTATACACACTACAGTTCAAAAGTTTGGGGCCACTTAGAAATATCCTTGTTTATGAAAGAAAAGCACATATTTTGTTCATTAAAATAACATAAAATTGATCAGAAATACAGTGTAGACATTGCTAATGTTGTAAATTACTATTGTAGCTGGAAACGGCAGATTTTTTTATGGAATATCTGCATAGGCGTACAGAGGCCCATTATCAGCAACCATCACTCCTGTGTTCCAATGGCACGTTGTTAGCTTATCCAAGTTTATCATTTTAAAAGGCTGATTGATCATTAGAAAACCCTTTTGCAATTATGTTAGCACAGCTGAAAACTCTTGTTCTGATTAAAGAAGCAATAAAAATGGCCTTAGTTGAGTTTCTGGAGCATCAGTATTTGATTACAAGCTCAAAATGGCCAGAAACAAAGAAATTTCTTCTGAAACTCGTCAGTCTATTCTTGTTCTGAGAAATCAAGGCTATTCCATGCGAGAAATTGCCAAGAAACTGAAGATCTCGTACAACGCTGTGTACTACTCCCTTCACAGAACAACGCAAACTGTCCCTAACCAGAATAGAAAGAGGAGTGGGAGGCCCCGGTGCACAACTAAGCATGAGGACAAGTACATTAGTGTGTCTAGTCGTCAAATGGCAGCTTCACTAAATAGTAACCGCAAACACCAGTCTCAATGTCAACAGTGAAGAGGCAACTCCGGGATGCTGAGTGTCTGCTGAGAACAGACATGTAAAGAAGTGTCTATGGAATAAAATGTGTAGTTACAAATATTTCAGCCCTGGGTTCTTGTATACCTTACGACCCAATCTTTGGGCTTCCCATGAGGAATCGGAAGCGAAAAAGAGGCAGAAGAGCTGGCATCTTGGTGAGACTAGGGCAAAAGGGAAAACCTTCCACCACTTCCCTCCATTCTATTGGTCAAGTCACTCGATAATAAGATGGATGACCTCCGATCACAAATTTGCTATCAACTCTTGTAACTGCAATATTCTCAGTTTTTCTGAGAGATACCCCCAATGACTATCCAACTCGATGGATTCTCCATTCGCTGAGCAGACAGGACAATGGATTCGGGGAAATCCAGAGAGGGAAGGGTAAGTTTCTTCATCAACAACAGCAAATGGTGTGCAAACTATAGTGCAGTGGAAGTCTCAACCTATTGTTCACCTGTCTTGGAATACACTATGGTCAAATACCGACCCTTCTACCTCCCGATAGTTCTCATCTGTTATCATGACTGCTGTATATATTCCACATCAGGACAACAAGATTTCACTTAACAAACTTGCGAGCGGACCAAGTAATTGGGCGTCACTCTAAAGCGGGAAGGTGGAATAAACGAGTCAGGAGTAGGTTTTCTTGATTGAACACAGTTCTCTATTGAGGGCATTGGGTCAACACAAACACTCCAACATAATCAATGAAAATCTTCCAATGAAAAACATACATCTTCTTCTCCAGATGAAACAAGAACATAATAGGATTATCTTTAAACTACAACAAAAAGTCACGGGATTGTCACCGTTTTAGTGGTTCTTCCTGGATAGCTCCTCTCTCTCGGTGGCCATCTTCCAGAGATAGTTTTCCCCCCTCGCTGCTGGTTCCATTCTCTCTCTTATAGGGGAAGGAGAGTATGTCATTAGTACCGTCAGCTGTGCTTAATTGCCTCTGGTTACCTTGTCTCCCATGCCTTGTTGGGCTACTATCCATGAGCCCAGCCTGCCCTCTGGTGGTCCTTCCACAAACTGTACGAAGCTATAAACAAGCCGGAGGCTGCTTTTCTTGTTTCCGATGATTTTCATTCGGCGTCACTAAAACACGTAATGCCCACAAGTAAGCATACAAGGCCTCCCTCGTCCCCCTTCAGCAAATCAGATCATGACTCAATACCTCTGCTTCCTGTTTTCAAACAGAAGCTCAAACAGGAAGTATCTGTGACACGCTCCATAGAGAAATGGTCCACCAAAGCGGAGACTAAGCTGCAGGACTGCTTTGCTAGTGCTGACTGGAATATGTTCCAGGACTCCGCCAATAGCATCAACGAGCTAACCATCTCCATCACTGGCTTCATCAGGAAATGCATCCCCGACGATGTCCCCCCCAATCAAAGACCTGGATTAACACAGAGGTACTCACTAACTAAAGGACAGAGCTACCGCACACAGGCCTATCACAGCAAACCCAGAGTCAACGGTTGAGAACACAAACGCATACAAGAAGTCCTGCTACGACCTCTGCAGAACCCCCATACAGGCAAAAGGACAATATAGGAACAAGGTGGAATCCTATTACACTGACTCCGACGATCAAAGCATGTGGCAGGGGCTGCAGTCCATTACGGATTACAAAGGAAGACCTAGCCGTGATCTGCCCAACGATGCTTCCTCTACCTAACGAATTCAATGCATTTTATGCACGCTTCGACAAAACAAAACTGAGCCGTGCATGAGAGGACTGGGTGACAGAGGACTGGGTGATCTCGCTCTCCAACTTGAGTAAGGCTTTTAATCTGGTCAACACTCGCAAGGCCACAGTGCCGAACCGTATTCCAGGTCGCGTTCTCAGGGCATGCGCAGACCCACTGGCAGGCATCTTCACAGTAATTTTCAACCTCTCCTTGTCCCAGTCTGTAAACCCCACATCTCAAGCTGACCACCATCATTCCTGTTCCGAAGAAGTCTAAGGCTATCTGCCACAATGACTACCGCCCTGTAGCTCTTACATCTGTTATTATTCAAGGAGCATGACACTAACCTGGATGCTTATAAGAAATTCCACTACAAACTCAGATGAGCCATCAAACAGGCAAAGCATCAATACAGGACCAAGATCAAATCCTACTATGCAGGCTCTGATGCTCGACAGATGTGGCAGGGCTTAAGAACTAGCACAGATTACAAAGGGAAAACGGACAAGATAAATGCCTTCAATGCTGATTTCGAGGCAAGCATCATTGAACCATGCATGAGAGCACCAGCTGTTCCGGACAACTGTATGATCTCGCTCAAGAACCCCGTGCCAACGTAACCTGCCTACTATTGCACCTTAGCACTCACATATATAGCCATGAAATGCTTTGAAAGGCTGGTCGTGGCTAACATCAACACGATCATCCCAGACACACTGGACTCACTCCAGTTTGTCTACCACCCCAACAGATCCACAGATGACACAATCGCTATTGCTCTCCACACTGCCCCCACCCACCTGGACAAAAGGAATACTTATGTAAGAATGCTGTTCATTGACTACAGTGCAGCATTGCACAACATAGCCCCCTCCAAGATCTTCACCAAGCTCAGGACCCTGGGACTGAACACCTCCCTCTGCAACTGGATCCTGGACTTCCTGAAGGGCTGACCACAGGTAGTGAGGGTAGACACATCGGCCACACTGACCATCAACACCGGGGCCCCTCAAGGGTGCGTGCTTAGTCCCTGTACTCCTGTTCACCCACGACTCCGTGGCTACGCAGAACTCTGACACCATCATCAAGTTTGCTGACGACACGACGGTGGTGGGACTGATCACCGACGATGATGAGGCGTTGGTGATCAGTCCCACCACAGTCGTGGAGGCCGGGTCATCTGATGCAGCACTTCATCACTCTCCTTCTAGGTCAAATAACCCTTATACAGCCTGAAGGTGTGTTGGGTCTTTATCCTGTTGAAAAATATCGCTGCTGAATGCTGTGGTAGCCATGCTGGTTAAGTGTGCCTTGAATACTAAATAAATCACAGACAGTGTCACCAGTAAAGCACCCCCACACCAACACACCACCTCCTCCATGCTTCACGGTAGGAACCACACATGCAGAGATCATCATTTCACCTACTGCATTTTACAAAGACGCGATGGCTGGAACCAAAAAATTCACATTTGGACTCATCAGACCAATGGACAGATTTCCACTGGTCTAATGTCCATTGCTTGTGTTTCTTGGCCCAAGCAAGTCTCTTCTTCTTACTGGTGTCCTTTAGTAGTGGTTTCTATGCAGCGATTCAACCGTAAAGGCCTAATTCACATAGTCTCCTCTGAAAAGTTGATGTTGAGATGTATCTGTTACTTGAACTCTGTGAAGCATTTATTTGGGCTGCAATTTCTGAGGCTGGTAACTGTAATGAACTTATTCTCTGCAGCAGAGGTAACTCTGGGTCTTCCTTTCCTGTGGCAGTCCTCATGATAGCCTGTTACATCATAGCGCTTGATGGGTTTTGAGACAGCACTTGAATAAACTTTCAAAGTTCTTGAAATGTTCTGTATTGATTGACCTTCATGTCTTAAAGTAATGATGGACTGTTGTTTCTCTGCTTATTTGAGCTGTTCTTGCCATAATATTGACTTTGTCTTTTACCAAATCATAAATCAAATGTATTTATATAGCCCTTCGTACATCAGCTGATATCTCAAAGTGCTGTACAGAAACCCAGCCTAAAACCCCAAACAGCAAGCAATGCAGGTGTAGAAGCACGGTGGCTAGGAAAAACTCCCTAGAAAGGCCAAAACCTAGGAAGAAACCTAGAGAGGAACCAGGCTATGTGGGGTGGCCAGTCCTCTTCTGGCTGTGCCGGGTGGAGATTATAACAGAACATGGCCAAGATGTTCAAATGGGCGCCAACCCAGACAGGAAGATCACATCAGTGACTCAACCCACTCAAGTGACGCACCCATCCTAGGGACGGTATGAAAGAGCCCCAGTAAGCCAGTGACTCAGCCCCTGTAATAGGGTTAGAGGCAGAGAATCCTAGTGGAAAGTGGGGAACCGGCCAGGCAGAGACAGCAAGGGCGGTTCGTTGCTCCAGAGCCTTTCCGTTCACCTTCCCACTCCTGGGCCAGACTACACTCAATCATATGACCCACTGAAGAGATGAGTCTTCAGTAAAAACTTAAAAGTTGAGACCGAGTTTGCGTCTCTTACATGGGTAGGCAGACCATTCCATAAAAATGGAGCTCTATGGGAGAAAGCCCTGCCTCCAGCTGTTTGCTTAGAAATTCTTGGGACAATTAGGAGGCCTGCGTCTTGTGACCGTAGCGTACGTGTAGGTATGTACGGCAGGACCAAATCAGAGAGATAGGTAGGAGCAAGCCTATGTAATGCTTTGTAGGTTAGCAGTAAAACCTTGAAATCAGCCCTTGCCTTGACAGGAAGCCAGTGTAGGGAGGCCAGCACTGGAGTAATATGACAAAAAAAAATTGGTTCTAGTCAGGATTCTAGCAGCCGTATTTAGCACTAACTGAAGTTGATTTAGTGCTTTATCCGGGTAGCCGGAAAGTAGAGCATTGCAGTAGTCTAACCTAGAAGTGACAAAAGCATGGATTAATTTTTCTGCATCATTTTTCTGCATCACCAAATAGGGTTATCTTCTGTATACCAACAATACCTTGTCACAACACAACTGATTGGCTCAAAAACATTAAGAAGGAAAGAAATTGCACATATTAACTTTGATCAAGGCACACATGTTAATTGAAATGCATTCCAGGTTACTACCTCATGAAGCTGGTTGAGAGAATGCCAAGAGTGTGCAAAGCTGCCATCAAGGCAAAGGGTGGCTACTTTGAAGAATCTCACATTTAAAATATATTTTGATTTGTTTAACACTTTTTTGGTTACTACAGTACACCATATGTGTTATTTCATAGTTTTGATGTCTTCACTATTATTCTACAATGTAGAAAATAGTAAAAATAAGGAAAAACCCTGAAATGAGTAGGTGTGCCCAAACTTTTGACTTGTACTGTATGTATTACCATTAGTATTTTACCATAAGTATTTATATATTCCTGCTACCTGTAATTGTTCAGCCCTGTTTATATGTATATTCTACTACCGGTCACTTTTTATGTATAAACCTTCTTCAACCACTCCAGTACCACTGCACAATGAATAGGGTACTGGCACTGACCTGAATATACTTGCATTCTCATGTTTCTTCAACTTATGTTTTTTTAATTCTATTTTGTATTTTATCTATATTAATATTATCACTGCATTGTTGGGAAAGAATTTCACCGTACTGTTTTACACCTGGTGTATCCTGTGCACGTGGCAAATAAACTTTGCCGTCTATCAGTTGGTGTGTTAACTTGCGTTAGTTCTTGACGTCATGGTTATGTTCTCTCAGTATTAAGTGTGCTCGGTATCACCTTCTATGGTTTAGTAGCTCTGGTGTGTCAGGGAATAGTATTGTGTCTATTCTCAGTCTATGTTTAGTATTGTGTGTATACGATTGGGACACCCAGTCATAGTCCCCTTAACTTTGGGACTCTCTGTGGGGGAGGGGGGGGGGGGGGTCTTTCCTCTCTAAGCTAGGGCCTGGAGGGAAAATAGCCTTGACAGGTGCAGCAGCCAGGCAGTCTACGCAGTCTTTGCCTTCTCCTTTGCTACTCATACTTTCAAATTAGAACCTTACTCATTAGAAATGACACGCTTTTCCAGTGATGTCCCCTACATTCAGTACCAGTCAAAGGTTTGGACAGACCTACTCATTCAAGGGTTTTTCTTTATTTTTACTATTTTCTACATGGTAGAATAATAGTGAAGACATGCATTATGAAATAACACATAAGGAATCATGTAGTAACCAAAAATTGTTAAACAAATCAGAATATATTTTATATTCTTCAAAGTAGTGTTGTGGAACAATTCTTACACAGGGACACTCGAAGTCAATCTTAAGTGAATCATTGTTTATTGTCACTACCCTGGAGAGATTTCAACCAACTCAATGCACCACAGTACACATGTCAATCAGGAGCTCCTCCTGGGCAGACCCAGCAGTTGTCTTTTATACGGCTATACACAGACAAGTTATATTTGCATGATTTAGTGAATTAATTAATTAATCATTACCTTTTTGTTTCATTCATGTGACCGACCAATATGGTTTCATAACATGTGACAGACCAATAACAAGGCTTCTCCTCTCTAAGCTGATACCTTGAAACTGAGATATCTTTAGTTTGTTCTGAAAACACGGTCGTTAGTTCTCAAAACAAGGTCTGGGCGTACTGCCAAATTGCAGCTACTGATAGTGAGGATTTGTACAGTCAACCACTTGCATGAACACAGAAATGGGTCTATAGAACAGCACATGAATATAACACAGCAATTAGTTATATTAGTTATAAAGAAAAGCACAAACATTAAAATTCCCATTACAGTAACCACCCTTTGCCTTGATGACAGCTTTGCACACTCTTGCCATTCTCTCAACCAGTTTTACCTGGAATGCTTTTCCAACAGTCTTGAAGGAGTTCCCACATATGCTGAGCACTTGTTGGCTGCTTTTCCTTCACTCTGCGGTCCTTCTCATCCCAAACCATCTCAATTGGGTTAAGGTCGGGTGATCATTGGGGACTATCATTTGTTTTTCAACAGGACAATGACCCAAAACACACCTCCTGGCTGTGTAAGGGCTATTTAACCAAGGAGTGATGGAGTGCTGCATCAGATGACCTGGTTTCCACAACCACCCGACCTCAACCCAATTGAGATGGTTTGGGATGGGTCTCAAGAGGAGCTACTTTGAAAAACAGTGCTGCTGTTTGCTAAACATTGGGAGTTGTTGAGAATTTTTTGTCTATTGGTTCTACAGACAGATTAGTCTTCTCTTTTCAGCAGTAGGCATTTGCATTTGTACGTTTTTCCCTTGATTGTATTTTGACATTTTAAAAAGGCAGACAAGCAACCATAGAAATATAATCCATAGATGGCAGTTCCGATTCAAGTCAGGACTGGCAGCCATTGCTAGTGTACCCATGAGTTCAATAGTCAAATTGCCAGGGTAAGAGGTTCTAAAACCCTTCTATGGATTATGTCTATGGCCACAAAGCAACAAGCTGTATATTTGGCACCCATGCTGGCCAAATTGCGGCCTTCCCAACTGTAGGCAACTGGTATCTGCTAAAATAAAATAAACACTTGAGTAAATGAGGGATACAAATAATATGATATACAGTGCCTTGCAAAAGTATTCATCCCCCTTGTCATTTTTCCTATTTTGTTGCATTACAACTTGTAATTTAAATGGATTTTTATTTGGAATTCATGTAATGGACATACACAAAATAGTCCAAATTGGTGAAGTGAAATGAAAAAAATAATTTGTTTTGAAGAAAAAATAAAAAATAAAAAAAAGTGGTGAGTGCATGTTTATTCACCCCCTTTTTAGGAAGCCCCTACATAAGATATAGTGCAACCAATTACCTTCAGAAGTCACATAATTAATTAAATAAAGTCACCTGTGTGCAATCTAATCTGTCACATGATCTCAGTATATATACACCTGTTCTGAAAGGCCCCAGAGTCGACAGCACCATCAAGCAAGTGGCACCATGAAGACCAATTAGCTCGCCAAACAGGTCAGGGACAAAGCTGTGGAGAAGTACAGATCAGGGCTGGGTTATGAAAAAATATCAGAAACTTTGAACATCCCACGGAGCACCATTAAATCCATTATTACATTTTTTTAAAGAATTAGGCCCCACAACAAACCTTCCAAGAGAGGGCCACCCACCAAAACTCATAGACTAGGCAAGGAGGCCATTAATCAGAGAGGCAACAAAGAGACCCAAGATAACCCTGAAGGAGCTGCAAATTTCCACAGAGGAGATTGGAGTATCTGTCCATAGGACCACTTTAAGCCAAGCACCCCACTGAGCTGGGCTTTATGGAAGAGTGGCCAGAAAAAAGCAATTGCTTAAAGAAAAAAATAAGCAAACACGTTTGATGTTCGCCAAAAGGCATCTGGAAGACTACCCTAACATATGGAAGAAGGTACTCTGGTTAGATTAGACTAAAATGTAGCTTTTGTCCATCAAGGAAAACGCCATGTCTGAGGCAAACCCAACACCTTTCATCACCCCTAGAACACCATGGGGATGTTTTTCATTGGCAGGGACTGGGAAACTGGTCAAAATTGAAGGAATGATGGATGCCGCTAAATACAGGGAAATTCTTGAGGGAAACCTGTTTCAGTCTTCCAGAGATTTGAGACTGGGACAGAGGTTCACCTTCCAGCAGGGCAATGACCCTAAGAATACTGCTAAAGCAACACTTGAGTGGTTTAAGGGGAAACAATTAAATGTCTTAGAATGGCCTAGTCAAAGCCCAGACCTCAATCCAATTGAGAGTCTGTGGTATGACTAAGATTGCTGTACACCAGAAGAACCCATCCAACTTGAAGGAGCTGGAGCAGTTTTGCCTTGAAGAATGGGCAAAAATCCCAGTGGCTAGATGTGCCAAGCTTATAGAGACATACCCCAAGAGACTTGCAGCTGTAATCACTGCAAAAGGTGGCTCTACAAAGTATTGTCCTGGCATGGTTTAGGTCCACTTGTAGAATTTATGCCAAGGTGCATTGAAGCTGTTCTGGCAGCTTGTGGTGGCCAAACACCCCTTTAAGAAACTGTGTCGGTGTTTCCTTTATTTTTATTTGTTTATCTAGGCAAGTCAGCGAAGAACAAATTCTTATTTTCAATGATGGCCAAACCCTAACCCAGACGACGCTGGGCCAATTGTGCACCGCTCTATTGGACTCCCAATCCCGTCCGGTTGTGATACAGGGTGGAATGGAACCAGGGTCTGTAGTGATGCCTCTAGTACTGAGATGCAGTGCCTTATGCTCTCTGGTGTATTTTCAACATTGAGGGCGGCTCCTGTGGTTGGATAAAAAAATGAAATAAATAAATTGAACAGTTATTCTTTATTTTTTACCCCTATTGGGCTCCCTATGGGCTTGGGCCCAGCCCCTGACTCACACAATTGACTAGCCACATTTATTTATTTTGCAGTTTTTTTTAATCAGTTACCCTATCAAGGCAGGACCCCCCCCCCAGTTACCCATGTGTGCACCCTACCTCCTCTCCTTCCCCCATCTAACGATTAGCAGAGCGACAGCAGCAGGTTGCCTACAGTCATTGAGAGCGGGCTCCTGAATACTCCTGTGGTTGGCTCTGGACCAGGATCACTTAGCACTTGCTCTTTTTGTACGTGCTCTGTTCCTCTTTCCCTCGATCCTGACTATTTTCCCAGCCCATGCCGCTGAAAAACATCCTCACAGCATGATGCTGCCACCACCATGCTTCACCATAGGGATGGTGCCAGATTTCCTCCAGATGTGGCACTTGGCATTCAGGCCAAAGAGTTCAATCTTGGTTTCATCAGACCAGAGAATCTCGTTTCTCATGGTCTGAGAGTCCTTTAGGTGCCCTTTGGCAAACCCCAAGCGGGCTGTCAGGTGCCTTTTAATGAGGAGTGGCTTCTGTCTCACCAATCTACCATCAAGGCCTGATTGGTAGAGTGCTGCAAAGATGGTTGTCCTTCTGGAAAAATCTCCCATTTCTACAAAGGAACTCTGGAGCTTTGTCAGAGGGACCATCGGATTCTTGGTCCCCGATTGCTCAGTTTAGCCAGGTGGCCAGCTCTTCTTCCATTTAAAAATAATGGAGGCCACTGTGTTCTTGCGGACCTTCAATGCTGCAGAAATGTTTTGCTACCCTTCCCCAGATCTGTGCCTCGACACAATCCTGTCTTGGAGCTCTACGGACCATTCCTTCGACCTCATGGCTTGGTTTTTGCTCTGACATGCACTGTCAACTGTGGGGCCTATATATAGACAGATGTGTTATTTTCCAAATCATGGGGCTCCCGAGTGGCGCAGCGGTCTAAGGCACTGCATCTCAGGGCTAGAGGCGTCACTACAGAACCTGGTTCAAGTCCAGGCTGAATCACAACCGGCCGTGATTGGGAGTCCCATAGGGCGGCGCACAATTGGCCCAGCGTCGTCCTGGTTTACCTGGCAAGACGGCAGTGAGGTGGTCTCCTGTGGCTGTTCTTTAGTACAGATGGGTGTGTCTTCCTCACTGAATGTAAAGATGGAGCAGCCGGTTGACCTGAGGTTTACAGGGGAAACAGGATACATTGTAACTAACCAGGTCACACTGGGCTACAATAATTTGTACAATGTTAAAGTTGCCTTCAGAAAGTATTCATACCCCATGGCTTATTCTACATTTTGTTGTACAACCTGAATTCCAAATAGATTAAATTGGTTTTCTTTACACATAATGACAAAGTTAAAACATGTTTTTACAAATGTTTGCAAATGTAATTGAAAATGAAAGAAATAACTAATTTACTTAAGTATTCATCACACCCCTGAGTCAATACTAGAAGCACCTTTGGCAGCAATTACTGCGGTGATTCTTTCTGGGTAAGTCTGTAAGAGCTTTCCACATTTTCCTATTATTATTTACAAAATTCTTCAAGCTCTGTCAAATTGGTTGTTAATCATTGCCATTTTCAGGTCTTGCCATAGATTTTTAAGTAGATTTAAATCAAAACTGTAACTTGGCCAGTCAGGAACACTGGGGGCTCCTGAGTGGTGCAACGGTCTAAGGCACTGCATCTAGAGGCGCCACTACAGACTGGCGCCACTGGTTCGATTCCAGGCTGTGTCATAACCGGACGTAATTGGGAGTCCCATAGGGTGGCGCACAATTTGGCCCAGCGTCATCCAGGTTAGGGTTTGGCCGCGGTAGGCCATCATTGTAAATAAGCATTTGTTCTTAACTGACTTGTCCTAGTTAAATAACGGTTAAAAATTATTTTTTTCCCATCAATAGAATGTACCACAGGTGCTCCAATCAAATTGAGGAAACACCTCAAGGATGATCAAAGGAAACAGAATCCACCTGAGCTCAATTTTGAGTCTCATAGCAAAGGTTCTGAATACTTATGTAAATCTAATATTTCCGTTTTTTGTTTTTCATTTTTAATACATTTGCAAAATTTCCCAAAAACATATTTTCGCTTTGTCATTATGCGGTATTGTGTGCAGGTTGATGAGGGAAAAATTTATTTAATCAATTTTAGATTAAGGCTGTAACGTAACAAAATGTGGAAAAAGGGAAGGGGTCTGAATACTTTCCGAATGCACTGTATATTGGTCCTGACAATCTACACTGAACTAAAATCTAAACGCAAACATGTAAGGTGTTGGTCCCATATTTCATGAGCTGAAATAAATGATCCCAGGAATGTTCCATCTGCACAAAAAGCTTAAATCACTCAGATGTTGTGCATAAATTTGTTTACATCCCTGTTAGTGAGCATTTCTCATTTGCCTAGATAATCCATCCACCTGACAGGTGTGGCATATCAAGCAGCTAATTAAACAGCGCATTACACAGGTGCACCTTGTACTGGGGACAATAAAAGGCCACTCTAAAAATATGCAGTTTTGTCACACAACACAATGCCACAGATGTCTCAAGTTTTGAGGAAGCGTGCAGTTGGCATGCTGACGGCAGCAATGTCCACCAGCATTTTTGCCAGATAATTTAATGTTAATTTCTCTACCATAAACTGCCTCCAATGTCGTTTTAGAGAATTTGGCAGTACGTCCAACCGGCCTCACAGACCATGTGTATGGCATCGTGTGGGCGAGCGGTTTGCCGATGTCAACATTGTGAACAGAATGCCCCATGGTGGCGGTGGGGTTATGGTATGGGCATCTGTGACCAACAGATGCATATCTGTATTCCCAGTCATGTGAAATCCATAGATTAGGGCCTAATGAATGTATTTCAATTGACTGATTTCATCATATGAACTGTAACTCAGTAAAATCTTTGAAATTGTTGCATGTTGTGTTTATGTTTTTTGTTCTGTATATATACCAAAATGATTCAGATTTGAACATTTATTCACATGACTTGATTCTTGAAATGTGTAAAAAAACAGTAACCTCATGTGTCCATAGACTAAATATAGTACGATACAGAAACATCTGTAGTTCACAAAAGAGAATGAGTTGCATCATATATTTGACATATTTGGACTTAGTACAGGTCAAATACTCTAGCAATACTATATGCTTTTAAGCAATTTCATTCTGAAATGCGTTTCAACATACATATGCTGAAGTCATTTGAATTCTTTTCCCAATTTTTTTCAAAATCCCAACTTTAATACTGGAAGTATGATAGATAATGACAATCTTAAAATGTCAGTGTGGCCTGTGTAGGCACTTGTACTATGTTGGCACTGAATTTCTTACATTTAAACCCCAAAAAACAATTTTCTGTGGCACTGGCACACTTTGATATTGTATTAAATATAGTACATGGACTTGAATTTAAATCATCTCACTGATCAAACGAGTGTCTTTATGCTGTTTCCATTCTAGCAGGTCGAGGACTCCATTGATATCATACTGGAACTAATAGCCAGCTTCTACACCTAGCCTGAAAGACAACCTCATGTAAATTCACTCTTGAACATCTCTAACGGAATATTGAAGTTTAAAAAAAATGTAAAAGTAGCGAGACCTTTTCTATATCACGTCTTTTGGGGTGTACTTCAACAAGTATTCACACCCCTTGACTTAAAAATGTAAAAAGTGTGTAATAGCCTGAATTGAAAAAAATATTTTATTGAAATAGATTATATTGCGTCACTGGCTTACACACAATACCGCATAATGTCAAAGTGGAATGAGGTTTTTAGAAATTTTTACAAGTGAATTACAAATGAAAAGCTGAAATATTTTGAGTCAATAAGTAGGTAACCCTTTTGTTATAGAAAGCCTAAATATGTTCAGGTGTAGAAATGCCACAGTCACAGTCAGGAACAGTAGCCAATTTGTCATCTTAAGAATTTTGCTCGTTTACAATTTACATCAATCCATATTGCCACTAAGTGCTTATTTGGCATTGTAGGGTGGTGTGGTGGCTTCTTGTTTTAAAGTGAAAGAGAGCTCACCAGAACTTTTTTCCCAAGATTGTGGCTACACTTACTGACAGTTGGCCTGACATACACACTGGGTCAAGACACTCACCACATACACTAATGAGTTATGACTGTCAGAGAGTTGCTAACGCAGAAAAGTTGTTCGGGTTTTTTTATTTTTTATATTTATATTTTAAAGTTGAAACGGTTCGATTATTTTTGACTGATTATGCTCAATAGGCTCAATCCCTAATGTGATGATGACACTAAAAGGAGCATATGCATTTTGTGGCTTTCCAGGTGGTTCTGTGAGGGGAAGGAGCTGGAGAACTGCCCTGACATTCAGATCATCAACAACAGCGAGTTGCACTCTCTGATCATTGCCGAGGCATTCGAGGAAGACACAGGGCGGTACTCTTGCTTTGCTTCCAACTTCTATGGCACGGACTCGACATCTGCAGAAATCTACATCGAAGGTGACCATTGAGTTTAGACCTTCAAGTCTAGTGACCCATGTAGAGTGCATCGTCACATAAAGATGTAATGCTGATGTGATTCATTTGTATCTCTTCTGGTTCAAATGTTTCATTTTCAATTAAAACATATTAATATAGACAATCATACTATGATCATCCCTACTGTTGAGCTCTACATCACTCTCTTGTATGTGTTTTACAGGTGCCTCCTCTACAGATTCGGAGGGGGAACAACATTTTGAGCATGTAGCACAGTGAGTACACTACTCTTCCTCTACTCAAAATAGAATTGGAATACGTTTAATTGCGGCAGTGAAAGCAAGATTCAAATACTTCAATTCTGCAATGTAAGAGGCCTCACTGTAGCACATAGAGTACCTTCAGAAAGTATCCACACCCCTTGACTTTTTCCACATTTTGTTGTGTAACAGCTTGAATTTAGAATGGATTCAATTGAGATTTTTTTGTAACTGGCCTAGACACAATACCCCACAATGTCAAAGGGAAATTGTGTTTTTCGAAATTATTACAAATTATTATTATGATTTATTTTTTGGGGTGGATCAGCTTGAATATTGCAAGTAGATTTTGGCTTCTATCAATGTTATTGTCTGCATGATCCAATACCCCATATATATTTTTGAAAATATATTTTCCTTTATTATTTTCCCCTAACCCTACCACCCCTCCCCTAATGAGAGTACATCAATGGACAATAACACGTAGGCTTCTACTTCTAGCTTATACAGACTATATACATTTTTACGGACACATTATATTTCACATTAGTTATCTTTTGTTTGTTTTTAGTGCCACCCTTCAGCTTCCCTCAACCCCTCCCACCTCCAGTGCATTCAGGAAGTATTCAGACCCCTTCCCTTTTTCCACATTTTGTTACGTTACATCCTATTTCTAAAATGTTTTTTTTTTAAACACAATAGAATGTTATATACAGTGCCTTCAGAAAGTATTCAGACCCTTTGACTTTTTCCACATTTTGTCAAGTTTACAACCTTGTTCTAAAATGTATTAAAACATATGTATCAATCTACACACAATATTCCATAATGACAAAGCAAAAACAGATTTTTAGACATTTTTGCAAATGTATTAAAAATAAAAAAACAGAAATACTTTATTTACATAAGTATTCAGACCCTTTGCTATGAGACTCGAAATTGAGCTCAGGTGAATCCTGTTTCCATTGATCATCCTTGAGATGTTTTTACAACTTAATTGGAGTCCACCTGTGGTAAATTCAATTGATTGGACATGATTTGGAAAGGCACACACCTGTCTATATAAGGTCGCACTGTTGACAGTGCATGTCAGAGCAAAAACCATGAGGTCGAAGGAATTGTCCGTAGAGCTCCGAGACAGGAAGGGGAAGGGTACCAAAGGCACAGATCTGGGGAAGGGTACCAAAAAATGTCTGCAGCATTGAAGGTCTGCAAGAACACAGTGGCCTCCATTCTTAAATGGAAGAAGTTTGGAATTCTTCCTAGAGCTCTTCCAAGACTCTTCCTAGAGCTGATCGCCTGGCCGAACTGAGCAATCGGGGGAGAAAAGCCAAGAACCCGATGGTCACTCTGACTTTGATCTAGAGTTCCTCTGTGGAGATGGGAGAACATTCCAGAAGGACAACCATCTCTGAAACACTCCACCAATCTGGCCTTTATGATGGAGTGGCCAGATGGAAGCCAATCCTCAGTAAAAGGCACATGACATTCTGCTTGGAGTTTGCCAAAAGGCACCTAAAGACTCTAAGACCAACAATGTTGTTCTCTGGTCTGATGAAACCAAGATTGAACTCTTTGGCCTGAATGCCAAGTGTCACATCTGGAGGAAACCTGGCACCATCCCTATGGTGACTCATGGTGGTGGCAGCATCAATCTGCGGGGATGTTTTTCAGCGGCAGGGTCTGGGAGACTAGTCAGGATCAAGGCATAGATGAACGGAGCAAAGTACAGAGAAATCCTTGATGAAAACCTGCTTCATAGCGCTCAGGACTTCAGACTGGGGCAAATGTTCATTTTCCAACAGGTTAATGACCCTAAACACAAAGCCAAGACAACGCAGGAGTGGTTTCGGGACAAGTTTCTGAATGTCCTTGAGTAGCAGAGCCAGAGCCCTGACCTGAACCCGATCGAACATCTTTGGAGAGACCTGAAAATATTTGTGCAGCAATGCTCCCCATCCAACCTGACAGAGCTTGAGAGGATCTGCAGAGAAGAATGGAATAAACTCCCTAAATACAGGTGTGGCAAGCTTGTAGCGTCATACCCAAGAAGACTCAAGGCTGTAATCGCTGCCAAAGGTGCTTCAACAAAGTACTTAGTAAAGGGTCTGAATACTTATGTAAATGTTTTTTGATTTTTTTTTTAATTGGCAAACGTAAAAAAAAATGTTTTTGCTTTGTTATTATTGGGTATTGTGTGTAGATTGATAAATATGTTTTAATCAATTTTAGAACAAGGTTGTAAAAAAAAGTAAAAGGGTCTGAATACTTTCTGAAGGCACTGTATATAACATTCTATTGGTTGCAAGAATTTTGTATAATAATTGAAATTGAAATTGCCGTCATTTTGTGCATCAGTTCATAAACCATGTGCCATAGAATCGGTACATCGAAAATCTCTTCCCAAATATTTTGCAATCTGGATGGCACAGCTGTCAATTTTTTGCTGCATAAATGAAACTGGTATGCATTTTTATTCATCACAATTTTCTTTAACCAATTTTGGTCTTTAATGCAGGGCCAACAGACAAGTTCCTTACCTTTCTCCCCCTTCCACTTGCCTCTTCCATTTTACAGTAATTCTGCAATTAGTTGGTTGTTATTTTGGATAGAGCAGACATTTCCATATAAACTCAGCAAAAAAAGAAATGTCCCTTTTTCAGGACCCTGTCTTTCAAAGATAATTAGTAAAAATCCAAATAACTTCACAGATCTTAATTTTAAAAGGTTTAAACACTGTTTCCCGTGCTTGTTCAATGAACCATAAACAATTAATGAACATGCACCTGTGGAATGGTCGTTAAGACACTAACACCTTACAGACGGTAAACAAATAAGGTCACAGTTATGAACACTTAAGACACTAAAGAGGCCTTTCTACTGACTCTGAAAAACACCAAAAGAAAAATGCCTAGGGTCCCTGCTCATCTGCGTGAACGTGCCTTAGGCATGCTGCAAGGAGGCAAGAGGACTGCAGATGTGGCCAGGGCAATAAATTGCAATGTCCGTACTGTGAGACGCCTAAGACAGCGCTACAGGGAGACAGGACGGACAGCTGATCGTCCTCGCAGTGGCAGATCACGTGTAACAACACCTGCACAGGATCGGTATATTCGAACATCACACCTGCGCAACAGGAACAGGATGGCAACAACAACTTCCCGAGTTACACCAGGAACGCACAATCCCTCCATCAGTGCTTAGACTGTCCAAAATAGCTGGACTGAGGGCTAGTAGGCCTGTTGTAAAGGCAGGTCCTCACCAGACATCACCGGCAACAACATTGCCTATGGTCACAAACCCACCGTCGCTGGACCAGACAGGACTGGCAAAAAGTGTTCTTCACTGACAAGTCGCAGTTTTGTCTCACCAGGGGTGATGGTCGGATTCGCGTTTATCGTTGAAGGAATGAGTATTACACTGAGGCCTGTACTCTGGAGCGGGATCGATTTGGAGGTGGAGGGTCTGTCATGGTCTGGGGCAGTGTGTCACAGCATCATCGGACTGAGCTTGTTGTCATTGCAGGCAATCTCAACACTGTGCATTACAGGGAAGACATTTCTTTGTTTGCTGAGTGTGTGAAATAACCTCACCAGTCCTATTTATGATATTATTTACAAAGAGTATACCATAAAAAAAAGATATAATACATCTAATGTTTTTATATCAATTAGTATATTTGAGTTTAACCACAATATTTGTTGTAATATTTTTTCTGTCTTTTCTGGTGGATTAAACTGAAATTGCAACCAACTTTATATGGCTTATTTTAAAAATAGTGATATTTTGGAGATCATTTCATTTTCAAATAACTGAAAGTGAGAGGTTGGTAAATGAATAAAGGGAAAAATGACATTCTTGAACAAGGGGTGTGCCATTCTTGCCTATCTGCAAGAGAACTAGTTTGGATTTAGGTATTGTTTTTGTATGACTGAAGGCTTTAGTGAGAGGTCTTGACGTTCCAAATAAAATGGAATATCTTTTTGCTCATATAATTTAAACAACAAGTTGTTAGTTGTAGGCAGGTCCATAAGCAAATAGGTCAAATGGGATATGACTAAAGAGTTAATAAGGGTGATTTTTCCACAAATAGACAGGTATTTTCCTTTCCATGGTGGCAAGATCTTGTCTCGTTTTGCTAACTTTCTATTAAAATGGATTGTAGTGAGATCATTTCTTTC
The DNA here is from genome assembly GCF_057628025.1 of Oncorhynchus mykiss. Taxonomy (NCBI): domain Eukaryota; kingdom Metazoa; phylum Chordata; class Actinopteri; order Salmoniformes; family Salmonidae; genus Oncorhynchus; species Oncorhynchus mykiss. Next base: position 64,743,073 of record NC_143022.1, read on the forward strand.
TTTTGGGATATGAATACGTTGATGGCCACTTCACCGTCAGACCATTTTATTGGTAAACTACACGGTAATGTAAAATAAATGTAAAAAATTGTGATCCAGTATGTAATATAGTACACTAATCATAATTTGGTTGTAATCCAGAGAGGTCCACAAAATTATCTAGATCCTCTATGAGGCTGTGGAGGGATCAAAACTGTGGATTTAATAGAAAACATTAATCATCAGCGTACAATGACACCTTTGTTTTTAAACCCTGGATTTCTAACCCCTTGATATTATTGTTGAATCTGATGTTAATAGGTAACATTTCGATGGCCATAATAATATGCCGATTGCGGCCTTTTTAAAAAGAAAATGAAAAGCTGTAATGTCTTGAGTCAATAAGTATTCAAGCCCTTTGTTTTGGCAAGCCTAAATAATTTCAGGTCTACAAATGTGCTTAACAAGTCACATAATAAGTTGCATGGACTCACTCTGTGTGCAATAATAGTCGCATGGACTCACTCTGTGTGCAATAATAGTGTTTAACATGATTTTTGAATGACTACCTCAACTATGTACCCCGACACATACAATTATCTGTAAGTTCCCTTAGTCGAGCAGTGAATCTCAAACATATTCAACCACAAAGACCAGGAAGGTTTTTTAATGCCTCACAAAGAAGGGCACCTATTGGTAGATGGGTATCTATTTGAGCATGGTGGAGTTATTAATTACACTTTGGATGTTGTGTAAATACACCCAGTCACTACAAAGATACAGGTGTCCTTCCTAACTCAGTTGCCGGAGAGGAAGAAAACCGCTAATGAATTTCACTATGAGGCCAATAGTGACTTTACAACAGTTAAATAGTTTAATGGCTGTGATAGGAGAAAACTGAAGATGGATCTACAACATTGTAGTTACTCTACAATACTAATCTATTGACAAAGAGAAAAGATGGAAGCCTGTACAGAATACAAATATTCCAAAACATGCATCTTGTTTTCAACAAGGCACTAAAGTAAAACTGCAAGAAACCTGGCAGAGCAATTAACTTTTTGTCTTGAATACAAAGTGTTATGTTTGGGACAAATCCAATACAACACATTACTAAGTACCACTCTCCATATTTTCAAGCATAGTGGTGGCTGCATCATGTTATTGGAATGCTTGTAATCGTTGGGGAGTTTTTCAGGATAAAAAAATAAACGGAATGGAGCTCAGCACAGGCAAAATCCTAGAGGAGAACTTGGTTCAAAACCATTTTTATTTTTTATTTGACTAGGCAAGTCAATTAAGAACAAATACTTATTTACAATGACGGCCTACCCCGGCCAAACACTAACCCGGATGATGCTGGGACAATTGTGCGCCACCCTTTGGGACTCCCAATCACGGCCGGTTATGATACAGCCTGGAATCGAACCAGGGTCTGTAGTGACGCCTCTGAGATGCAGTGCCTTAGACTGTTGCACCACTCAGGAGCCCACGAATGTTCCTGAGTGGCCGAGTTACAGTTTTGATTTAAATCTACTTGAAAATCAATAGGAAGACCTGAATATGGCAATGACCAACAACCAATTTGACAGAGCTTGAAGAATTTTTGAAAATAATAATGGGCCAATGTTGCACAATGCAGGTGTGGGAAGCTCTTACAGACTTACCCAGAAAGAATCACCGCTGTAGTTGTTGCTTCTAGTATTGACTCAGGGTTGTGATGAATACTTATATAAATGAGCTATTTCTTTCATTTTCAATACATTTCTAAAACCATGTTTTGACTTTGTCATTATGTGTCATTTATTTGGAATTCAGGTTGTAACACAACAAAATGTGGAATAAGTCATGGGGTATGAATACTTTCTGAAGGCACTGTATGTAACTTCAACACTGTAAAAATAATTATAGCCCAGTGTGACCTGGTTAGTTACAATGTATCCTGTTTCCCCTGTAAACCTAAAGGCTGCAGAGGACCCCAGCTCAACCGACTGCTCCATCTTTACATTCAGTGGTCTGTGCTGTGTCTGTTTGTGAGGAAGACACACCCATCTGTACTAAAGAACATCCACAGGAGGCCACCTCACTGACGTCTTGCCAGGTAGTCACTGCATCTGTACCTGTCAAGGTAAATAGTATGGTAAATAGTACTGTCCTTCCTGTTACGGAGGTGACAGCAACACTCACCCAGGTGACGTTTACATTGTCCTCTGCCCAGGAGACGTCAGCACCATTACCTGTCCAGTTAGTCTGTACTCTAGATCTACCACCTGTGGACATAGTGTCAGTACTGGCGCAGGAGGTGTCAACACCGTCCCTGTCAACACCGTCACCTGTCCCAGTGACGTCCACAACATCACAGACAAAGACAGTCACTACCACGGCACTACCGCTGACCCAGGTGGCTTCCTCTACACCTCCTGCCCAGGTGGCTCCCATACAGACGACTCTAGCTGAGGTAATATTCTGCTGAAAACCCTCTGGCCGCTGAATATACTGCAAACATAGAAATGGGAATTCCAGATATCTGAAATATGTCTAACTTTCCTTTCTACACAGCGATCGTTATTCAAGTACTTAACAGTAATGTATATTTATGTTTGGTTACTTAAATTATGGAATCCTTTCTTCTTCTTTTTTTTAGAACCTAAACGGTGACAGCTATAACCTAGGTCTAGACGTCTATCCTCAAGGTCTAGACGGGAGGCCGATCATCGCAGCCCCTGTTTTCACAAAGGTAACCTACTAATATCATCCATACTATTAATAATTAGAAGATACAGTATATACAATGTCAACTTCACCATCAATCAACAAATATGATATTATCATACAGATAGTGGCCTTCAGAAATGATTCATAACCCTTGACTTATTCCACATTTTTTTGTGTTAGAGCCTGAATTCAAAATTCATTAAATATATGTATTTTCTCACTCATCTACACTTAATACCCGACGGCTACAAAGTGAAAACATGTTTTCAGACGTTTACTTTGTAGCAGCACCTTTGGCAGTGATTACAGCTGTGAGTCTTTCTGGGTAAGTCTCTATGAGATTTCCACACCTGGATTGTACAATATTTGCATATAATATTTGTTTTCAAAAAATAGAATCAAATTTGACTGGTCACATACACATATTTAGATGATGTAATTGCGGGTGTAGCTAAATGCTTGTGTTCCTAGCTCCAACAGTACAGTAGTATCTAACAATTCACAACAATACACACAAATCTATAAGTAAAATAATGGAATTAAGATATATATAAGAATTAGATCAAGCAATGTCGGAGTGGCATTGACTAAAATACAGTAGAATAGAATACAGTATATACATATGGGATGAGTAAAGAAGTATGTAAACATTATTTAAACATTATTAAAGTGACTAGTGCTCCATTATTAAAGTGGCCAGTGATTATTATAGTAACCGGGTGATTGCTGGCTAGTGATGGCTATTTAACAGCCTGATCGCCTTGAGATAGAAGCTGTTTTTCAGTCTCTCGGTCCCTGCTTTGATGCATCTGTACTGACCTCACCTTCTGGATGATAGCGGGGTGAACAGGCAGTGGCTCGGGTGGTTGTTGTCTTTGATTATCCTTTTGGCCTTCCTGTGACATCGGGTGCTGTAGGTGTCCTGGAGGGCAGGTAGTTTGCCCCCGGTGATGCATTGGGCAGACCGCACCTCCCTCTGGAGACCCCTGCGGTTGCGGGCGGTGCAGTTGTTGTACCAGTTGGTGATACAGCCCGACAAGTTTGTGAGGGTTTTAGGGGCCAAGCCTAATTTCTTCAGCCTCCTGAGGTTGAAGAGGCGCTATTGCGCCTTCTTCACCACACTGTCTGTGTGGGTGGACCATTTCAGATCGTCAGTGATGTGTACGGCGAGGAACTTGAAGCTTTCCACCTTCACCACTTTTGTCCCGTTGATGTGGATATGGGAGTGCTCCCTCTGCTGTTTCCCGAAGTCCACAATCAGCTCCTTTGTTTTGTTGACGTTGAGTGAGAGGTTATTTTCCTGGCACCACACTCCCAGAGCCCTCACCTTCTCCCTGTAGACTGTCTCGTCATTGTTGGTAATTAGGCCTACTACTGTTGTGTCATCTGCAAACATGATGATTTAGTTGGAGACGTGGCCACGCAGTCATGGGTGAACAGGAAGTACAAGAGGGGGCTGAGCATGCACCCTTGTGGGGCCTCTGTGTTGAGGATCAGCGAAGTGGAGGTGTTGGACAGGACGGGATCAAGACCCAGGTCCTCAAGCTTAATGATGAGCTTGGAGGGTAATATGGTGTTGAATGCTGAGCTATAGTCAGTGAACAGCATTCTACATAGGTATTCCTCTTGTCCAGATGGGATAGGGCAGTGTGCAATGCGATGGCGATTGCATCGTCTGTGGATCTATTGGGGCGGTAAGCAAATTGAAGTGGGTCTAGGGTGCCAGGTAAGGTAGAGGTGATATGATCCTGAACTAGCCTCTCAAAGCACTTCATGGAGGACAGAAGTGAGTGCTACGAGGCGATAGTCATTTAGTTCAGTTACCTTTGCTTTCTTTGGTACAGGAACAATGGTGGACATCTTGAAGCAAGTGGGGACAGCAGACTGGAATAGGGAGAGATTGAATATGTCCGTAAACACTCCAGCCAGCTGGTCTGCGCATGCTCTGAGGACACGGCCAGGGATGCCGTCTGGGCTGGCAGCCTTGTAACATGCTTCAATTACTTATTCACGTCGGCCACAGAAAAAAAGCTCTTCAAGCTTTGCCAAATTGGTTGTTGATCATTGCCAGACAACCATTTTCAGGTCTTGCCATAGATTTAAGTCGACCCCTCAGGAACAGTCACTGTCTTCTTGGTAAGCAACTCAAATGTAGATTTGGCCTTGTGTTTTAGGTTATCGTCCTGCTGAAAGGTGAATTAATCTCCGAGAGTCTGGTGGAAAGCAAACTGAACCAGGTTTTCCTCTAGGATTTTCCCTGTGCTTAACTCCATTACGCTTCTTTTTTATCCTGAAAAACTCCAGAGTCCTTAACGATTACAATAACGTGATGCAGCCATCACTATGCTTCAAAATATAGAGAGTGGTATTCAGTAATGTGTTGTATTGGATTTGCCGCAAACATAACACTTTGTATTCAGGACAAAAAGTGAATGGTTTCCTAAATTTTTTGAAGTATTACTTTAGTGCCTTGTTGAGAACAGAACATAGCTAGGTAGTCTTTCAAAAAGTATTGCACACAGAGTGAATCCATGCAACTTCTTATCTGACTTGTTAAGCAAATTTTTCCTCCTGAATGTATTTAGGGTTGCCATAACGAAGGAGTTGAATACTTATTGATTCGATAAATTTCAGCTTTTCAATTTTTATTAATTTGTAAAACAAAAAAATTAAAAATATAATTCTACTTTAACATTATGGGGTATTGTGTATTAGGCCAGTGACCAAAAATCTCAATTGAATCCTTTTTAAATTCAGGCTGTAACACAACAAAAATGTGGAAAACGTCAAAGGGGTGTGAATATTTTTCTGAAGGCGCTGTAGTATATTTTAAAGGTTATGTACTTAAGAAATTGTACGTTTTGTGTGTGTGATGATGAACTGGATGGATGCCCACTCTACTTGGCCCGTCAGAGTCTGCAGGACCTTTTGGCGTCGGAGAGCCAGCTGGTGGTGCTAGAGTGTCGTGTTAAAGGGGTGCCCTCCCCCAAGGTGGACTGGTACAGAGAAGGAACCATCATAGAGGATTCCCCTGACTTCAGGATCCTGCAGAAGAGTAAGTCCAACTCCTTTACTCCTTTACTATGTTTCAGAATAATGTATAATTCATCTTATGATATTTTCTGTGATGTACAACAATTGTCTTGTATTAGTTCAATAGTATATTTCCACTGATATGGAGCCATCTTTGAAATGATTCAACGTAAGCATTCTGAAAACTGTGAAAGTATCTCAAATAAACTTTTAAAGAATCTAAAAAAAAAAAGCAGAGTGTAAGTATTTTAGAAGGCAATATGAGTAGCTCTATGATTTTAAACAATTATATATATATTAGCATTTTCTTATTTTTTTAGAGCCTCGATCCATGGCTGAATCAGGTACGTAATTATGCAAAGGAGAGACTGTCATGGTACAATTAATATAATTGTACAATCTTAAGATGGAGCATATTTCTGCATGTATCAAAGTATTTGGTGTGGTGTGTTACTGAATAGTAAATTGTATTCGCAATATACCAGCATTAGATACAGTACTATATTTTGAAAACACGACTGGTGCTTCCCTCAGAAAGTCAACATCCTACTGTAGCCCAAGTGACATTTTCCATGAAACAGTGTACACCATTTCTCTTCCAAGATGTTTACAGTATCTGGCTGGGGCTGTAGCTACTGTAACTCCTCTGAGTAACAGCCAGTTTGCTTCGCCTCCTAAAACTCAACCTTATAAGGAAGCTTACAACCTGTGTCTGTTGAACTAACATGGTCACAGAGCCTTTCAGAGTGTCTGAAACACAGGGAAGCACTCGGGATTGGAAACATGTAGCTGCTGTGCCATTGGAAAAACTGCTCACTCACAGCATATCACAGGCAGCTGCTGGAAACTTAATTGGGGAGTACGGGCTCATAGTAATGGCTGGAACGGAATAAATGGAATGGTATCCAACACATCAAACACATGGTTTCCAGTGTTTGATTCCATTCCATTGACTCCATTCCAGCCATTATTATGTCTTCCTCCCCTCAGCAGCCTCCTGTGCAGCATATGCATTATATGAATGCATATTAGTTCTCTGTGACTTAGACAGCATATTGAGTAATAGCTATAAATAGAAATTCAGACATATTTTACAATGTAGAGGCTTGCTGCCTGTTTCTTTTTCACTGTGCATACTGTATACGCAAGGACAGGTTAGCTACATAGTACAGCTGCAATGCTGTTCTAGTAACTTCTCTGCCCTTTAATCTATGAGTCATGTTGCCTGAACTTCAACAGTGACATTCAGCTGGTGCTCCCCTCATCTCCTTCATGTTTGTATTCCCTTTAGAGGAAATATGCACTTTGGTTATTGCTGAGGTCTTCCCTGAAGATTCTGGAACATTCACTTGCACTGCAAGCAACAAATATGGAACTGTATCCAGTATTGCTGCACTAAGGGTGAAAGGTAACGTTACTGGCTTGCAAACCAGGTTTAGACTTGACAGTTCTATGAGTAAGATTGTATTTGGAGACTATGTTTACAGTTTCTAGTGAAAATCGAATCGCCCTTGAACAGTTTGCATCTAAAAAGGGATGACATTTTCCCATACATTTTCCCATTGATTTCCTATGAACAAAATGTTCACAGATCAACACAACCTACTTCACATTTTTCAAGTGAATGAAAAAGTATAGAAAAAAAGTATTGTTTTTGAAGGTCTTCACACCACTTGCCTTGGCACATCTAAATAAGTTAAGGAGCAAATATTTTCATACAAAATCCCACAACAATCCATCAGTTTGACATAGTTGTGGTTTTAATAGTGCTTGAGCATTAACCGGAATGTTGGTTATTTTGACCGATGTTGGTTCAATGAATTGACTTCCATTTTGTTCAGGTTTTCTTCTGTGAGCTCACTGCACACATTGAGCAGTTTCTCTAGAGATAAATCAGATCAAATCAAAGTTTATTTGCCACGTTCGCCGAATACAACAGGTATTACAGTGAAATGCTTACTTACAGGCCCTAACCAACAGTGCAATTTTTAAATAAAAAATGGGTATTAGGTGAACAATAGATAGGTAAAGAAATAAAAAAACAACAGTAAAAATACAGTGAAAAATAACAATAGCGAGGCTATATACAGGCACCGGTTAGTCGGGCTAATTGAGGTCGTAAATACATGTAGGTATGGTTAAAGTGACTATGCATATATGATAAACAGAGGGTAGCAGCAGTGTAAAATATGGGTTGGGGGGGACCCAATGCAAATAGTCCAGGTAGCCATTTGGTTACCTGTTCAGGAGTCTTATGGCTTGGGGGTAAAAACTGTTGAGAAGCCTTTTTGTCCTAGACTTGGCTCTCCGGTACTGCTTGCCATGCAGTAGTAGAGAGAACAGTCTTTGACTGGGGTGGCTGGGGTCTTTGACAATTTTCAGGGCCTTCCTCTGACACCGCCTGGTGTAGAGGTCCTGGATGACAGGCAGCTTAGCCCCAGTGATGTACTGGGCCGTACGCACTACCCTCTGTAGTGCCTTGCGGTCGGAGGCCGAGCAGTTGCCGTACCAGGCAATGTAGCAGCTGTAGAACCTTTTGAGGATCTGAGGACCCATGCCAAATCTTTTTAGTTTCCTGAGGGGGAATAGGCTTTGTCGTGCGCTCTTCAAGACTGTCTTGGTGTGTTTGGACCATTCTAGTTTGTTGGTGATGTGGACACCAAGTAACTTGAAGCTCTCAACCTGCTCCACTACAGCCTCAACGATGAGAATGGGGTCGTGCTCGTTCCTCCTTTTCCTGTGGTCCACAATCATCTCCTTAGTCTTGGTTATGTTGCGGGATAGGTTGTTATTCTGACACCACCCGGCCAAGACTCTGACCTCATCCCTATAGGCTGTCTCGTCGTTGTTGGTGATCAGGCAAACCACTATTTTGTGGTCTGCAAACTTAATGATGGTGTTGGAGTCGTGCCCGGCCACGCAGTTGTGGGTGAACAGGGAGTACAGGAGGGGACTGAGCACGCACCCCGAGGGGCTCCAGTGTTGAGGATCAGCGTGGCAGATGTGTTGTTACCAACCCTCACCACCTGGGGGCGGCCCATCAGGAAGTCCAGGATCCAGTTACAGAGGGAGGTGTTAGTCTCAGGATCCTTAGCTTACTGATGTGCTTTCAGGGTATTATGGTGTTGAACGCTGAGCTGTAGTCAATGAACAGCATTCTCATGTAGGTTTTCCTTTTGTCCAGGTGGGAAAGGGCAGTGTAGAGTGCAATCGAGATTGCATCATCTGTGGATCTGTTGGGCGGTATGCCAATTGGAGTGGATCTAGGGTTTCTGGGATAATGGTGTTGATGTGAGCCATTACCAGCCTTTCAAAGCATTTCATGGCTACGGACCTGACTACCACGGGTCTGTAGGTATTTAGGCAGGTTGCCTGAGTGTTCTTGGGCACAGGGACTATGGCGGTCTGGTTGAAACATGTTGGAATTACAGACTCAATCAGGGACATGTTGAAAATGTCAGTGAAGACACCTACCAGTTGGTCAGCACATGCCCGGAGCACACATCCTGGTAATCCGTCTGACCCCTCGGCCTTGTGAATGTTGACCTGTTTAAAGGTCTTAATCACCTTGGCTACAGAGAGAGTGATCACACAGTTGTCCGGAACAGCTGATGCTCTCATGCATGCCTCAGTGTTGCTTGCCTCGAAGCGAGCATATAAGTGATTTAGCTCGTCTGGTAGGCTTGTGTCACTGGGCAGCTCGTGGCTGTGCTTCCCTTTGTAGACTGTAATAGTTTTCAAGCCCTACCACATAAGACGAGCATCGGAGCCGGGGTAGTATGATTCAATCTTAGCCCTGTATTGGCGCAATGTCTGTTTGAATGTTCATCGGAGGGCATAGCAAGATTTCTTTCCGGGTTAGAGTCCTGCACCTTGAAAGCGGCAGCTCTATCCTTTAGCTCAGTGCGGATGTTGCCTGTAATCCATGGCTTCTGGTTGGGGTATGTACGTACAGTCACTGTGGGGACAATGTCCTCAATGCACTTATTGATAAAGCCATTGACTGATGTGGTGTACTCCTTAATGCAATCGGAAGAATCCCGGAACACGTTCCAGTCTGTGATAGCAAAACAGTCCTGCTTCATCTGACCACTTTTTTATAGACCGAGTCACTGGTGCTTCCTTCTTTACTTTTTGCTTGTAAGCAGGAATCAGGAGGATAGAATTGTGATCAGATTTACCAAATGGAGGGCGAGGGAGAGCTTTGTACATGATCAAACCGAACTGTGCGATGTAGTAGGGAATTGTAGTTTACAATAGGCCAATATTATACATAGTTTACTGCAGAAAACGCGGTAATGAACTACAATGACCATATTCCATTGCGGGCCTACTTGTCCGGTCGGTGTGTTTCTTTTATGCCTGCTACAGTAGGTTAGTGTGGGGCAGACAAAGAGAGAAGAGACAGAAGAATGCAAGATTGAGTGGGATAGAGAGCAGTTGCTTTGCGAGGTATCTCTACCTGAAAATACATGATCTAATTGATTGATAGTTGGTATTCAGCGGTCATAAAAGTATGGTTTACTTTCATGAACTACTAAACTGGTGATATTGTCAGACAGCATAGGTAGCAGCTCTAAAGAAATGAGATGATGACTTGAAATGTAATTATAAAATAAAATAAAACAAATGCAATGTACACAACAACTGAAATATTTTATTCAAGTAAAGTAATGTGAATACATTTTTTATTTTATTTGACCTTTATTTAACCAGGTAGGCTAGTTGAGAACAAGTTCTAATTTACAACTGCGACCTGGCCAAGATAAAGCATAGCAGTGTGAACAGACAACACAGAGTTACACATGGAGTAAACAATTAACAAGTCAATAACACAGTAGAAAAAAAAGAGAATCTATATACATTGTGTGCAAAAGGCATGAGGAGGTAGGCGAATAATTACAATTTTGCAGATTAACACTGGAGTTATTAATGATCAGATGGTCATGTACAGGTAGAGATACTGGTGTGCAAAAGAGCAGAAAAGTAAATAAATATAAACAGTATGGGGATGAGGTAGGTAAAAATTGGGTGGGCTATTTACCAATAGACTATGTACAGCTGCAGCGATCGGTTAGATCGGTTAAATGATTGTCAATAAGTGAAAAGCAGTAATAGGCAGTGACTACCATCACCAAACATTTATTAATTGTTTTATTCTATGTTACAGCATTCAATTATTTTTTTTATGTTAGAACCGAAACTGAACTGACCTCAAAAATCACTAATTGCTCAGCACTTGGTTTGAATGATTTGAGAACAAATTCCCCTGTCTCCGTAAGGTCCTTCAATTGGATTCTGAATGTCAAACAATGATTCAACCTCAGAGCCACCAATGAGCTTTAAAAGCATGTCTGGGATACAGTTTTAGACATGGCATAGATCAGGGGAGGTTAAGAAATCATTTGAAGACACTGAATATCCCTTTGAGTGTAGTCAAGTATGGTAATTCGTCTGTGGATGGTGTATCATATCACCCAGACACTGCAAAGGTCTGGCCATGGAAACTGGAAAATGGAAACAGCTCAGGGACATCACTATCAGGTTTAGGATTATTTTAAAACAGCCACATAATTGGCTGAGCTGAGAGAAAACTGTGCAAGGATCAACAACAGTGCATTCACTCCACATACCTGTATGAAAAAGTGAAAAGAAGACAACCTTTTTATAAAAATCCACTCCAAATTATCAATTCTGTTTGCAACAAGGCCATTCAGTAATAGTGCAAGACAACATGGGAAAGAAATGAAGTTTTTGGCCTAAATGAAAAACTTCAGGTTTGGGTCAAATCCAATACAACACATTACAGAGTGAAACCCTCAGTACTTTAAAGTTTTGTGGTGGCAGCATCATATTATGGGTGTGCTTGTCACTGGCAGGGACTGGGGAGTTTGTCAGGATCAAAATAAATAGAAAGGAGCAAAGCCCAGTTAAAAAGTAAGAGGAAGACCTGCCTCAGTCTTCTGAAAACCTAACCTAACCTAACCCTGGAAAATAGTTTTATTTTTCAGCTGGACAATTACAATGTCTAAGATACGCCAGAATGGCTTTTTAAATATGTGTTAAAGTGTTCCTGAGTGGTCTAGTCTCAGTCCTGGGTCCTGACTTAAATCTGCTTGAAAATCAGAGACAAGGTTTCAATATTGCTGTCCATCAAAATGATTCCCAACTAAATTTACTGAGCTTCAGCAATTTTGACAAAAACAATGGATAAATGTTGCCCTAAGATTTGGTAGAATCTTACTCAAAATAATTCACAGGTGTAATTGCTGCCAAAGATGATTCCACCAAGTATTAACTCTGGGTAGTGAAGACATACATAATCAAGAAATCGTCATTTAAATATATATATATATATTTTTTTTAATGTTCTAGAATTTTTTGTTCACTTTGAAAATGTGGAGTAGGTTATGTAGATCAGTAGGAGTTCATTTCAAGGCAGCAAAATGGGAAAACTGTGCAAGGGGTGTGTAGACTTTCACTAGGTACTGTACTTATCCTTCTCTCTGTACCTCATTAGGCAATGATAACACCAACAACAACCACGTGAAAACTCCACACAAGTCCACACAAGTCCCAGAGCCCTCTTCATTAGATCTCACTCCTCCCAGTCTAAAGCCTCAAGCTGAGGTTCCTGTGACCAACAGCATCAAGCCTCACTCCAACACCATCCGCCTGGATCCGCTCAGTTCCAGCACGTTACGACTGGACCCTCTGAGCACCAGTACCCTCCGTCTAGATCCTCTGAGCTCCAGCATGCTGCGCCAGGACCCTGTCAGCATCAGCATGCCCAGTCTGGACCCACTAATCCTGGGCAGCAGCCCCAGGATAGGCACCCGTAGCTCCAGCACATCTTGTCTGGATCCACTCTACCTGAGCACCCCTCACTCAGATCTGTCTACTAGCTCCAGCAGGGAACTTCCTGAGCCCAAGACTGACCATGAAGACTCCAGAGCCTTCTCAGTGTTATCAGACCCTGCCGTTGGTCTGAGTCCTAAGGTGGAAGGGACTCCTTTCCATAAACCTGAGCCCCCTCCCCCTGTAAACCTCCCTGATCCCCCCACCTCCTCTTGCCTCAAGCCTGGGGTTCTGGTGAGCCACAACGGGCCCAGGTCCAGCTCCAGGGTAGGCCTCCGTGTGCACTTTAAACTGCCTGAGAATGAGACAGACAACGAGAGTGAAACATCCGATAGCCATTCATATGAAGATATGTCACAGTTGGCCAATAAGGAACCACCTCCAGTCCTGGCCAAGCCCAAACTGTGAGTATTCTAATTAGAGGTTCACAGCAAAGCTTAGATTCATTTTTTTGCTTGACATTGTCAAGTAACTCAAGCATAGATTGGTGACTTTTTTTCTAATTCGTCACACAGAAAATAGAGGCCATGCGTAACTTGTTCGACAAGAATAGCACCTATTGTCTATAGGTGGTGCTGTTATAAGCAGTCTCACTTAAAACCTCATTATCCGAGTTATTGATAAATCAGAAAGTCTGATTGTTCATGCCCATTTCAATCCTTTCTAAATCCACTTCACAATGCCCTATCAACTTGAAACGTTTTAGGGTCATGATGATTTTAAAGGTGCAATATGCAGAAATCGCTCCATTTCCTGGTTGCTAAAATTCTAATAGTTCCCCTAATTTAAGTTTACCAAACAAGTGTCGAGAATCATTGTACCATCTAAACCAATTTGAAATATCTTTCTAATAACCAAAAATATTGTACTTTCAGCTGTTTGAAGCTGGTGTACAAACCCAAAAGGAAAAGATGCAGAAACAAAACCTAAGAACGGGAAGCATAGCAATAGTGCACATAGAACAGATCTACCACTTCCTAGACTTGCGGTCAATGAGAATGACAGATCTAAAACACACATTTCTATGTGAATTTGGTTGGTTTGCCCAAAACATTACATATTGCAGCTTTACGTTTGGCATTGATATTTTAAAAAATAAGGAAACTATTAACAATTCACTTTTTTGACACTAATGCTTAAAGTAATCGTAAAAAAATCTTATTCTCATGGACTAAAAGTCTTATTCGATCAAAATGTGGTCTTTGAGCTCATCACAATAGTCCTTAAAGAGTGAGAAAAGAATGTTGATGCATTCAAACATGGTCACACTATACGCTAATAGGCTAAAACATCTGTTTCGGGGAGATGCTGTGTTATCACATGCAGAATTGCCTTTTGTAGGATACCTGGAGGCATTAATATCGGTTGGGTGATTGGTTGAGGCTTCTAGGTTGCGTAACGTCCCTCCGAGCCCTTACCAAAACACCAAACATGGCGGACAGTTTCTCTCGCCTCGGATCTTAAACCAGTAGTGACCACTAACTACAATGACAGTACACCTCAAATTAAAAGGTTAATCTAACCTAGATTTCATACTAGAGCAATAACTATTGTTCAAGAGGATTTTGTCTCATGCACGTTAATGTCAGGTTTCTATTATGCAGACAAACAATGTGAAATATTGTGATTAGTATATCTGTATGATCACTTATTGTTGCCCTATTATATGGTCTGAACTTAGTGAAGGTGGATCTATTATTCGGTGAAATTAGAAACTGGAAGTCCTGCAACTTGCGCAGTCAGCGTATTTCAGCTGTGAGAGTGTATTGAAATATTTTGGAAGGCTAATGTGGGGTGTACCAACTGAGATTTAAATCAACATGGTAATTCTTTCACTGATTGCACATAAAGGAAGATAGTTCCTAAATAATAGAGTGCTTGATTTGTTATCCAGCTGATCTTGTGTCCTTTCTATCATCCGATGAACCCCATGCATTGCTGCTCGCAGCTATATTTCTTAAGTATTCTTCAATGTATTTTGTATCACTTAACTTAAGACAAATCCTAACTTAAGACTAGTCCCAAGACTCAGAGTGACAGCCTCACATGATATGGTGACAACTGTTAAATATCTAGTCAGACAACAAACTATTCGTTTTATCACCATTTTTCCCCCCTAAATTTGTACCGACAGTTGATTTTATGATGAAAACGCTTTATTCTGAAAGTAATTCTAAAAAGTGTTTGGTTTCAGGATGTATTTTTGCGTTTACGGTGCTTGTTTTGAAGTAAAGCAAGCAGCTTGAGTTGTGTGGGGTGTATTTAGAACAGCTAACATTAGAGGTGGGAGGGTCTCATCTCGAGCTCCCTATCTGACCTGCTCAGTTTTCATTTGTCTACTGAATACATATCTGTGCTTAACTATGTGGAGATTACAACTACAAAAAACTGTGGATGGTCATTTCTTAATGTAAGTGCAATGTTATGCTTTTGTGCATGCTAGAAATCTTTGCACACGGGCATTGTGTTTGTCATTTTTTTGTCGGGAAGAAAAAAGTACATCTGCCTCTAAGGTGAAGTGTTTTGCATAGTGTTAATAATTGTTATTGATTCAGTTATTGATAAGTTATTGTCTCCTTTTCACTTTATGTCATCAAAGTGACTGATATTGAATGTGAAACGAATGTAAAAAATGCTAGGATAATGTTGCAATGAAAGCTTTTCTTATACCAATCATGATACAGCACATTACTGACATTTCCAGTTGCAGAGTGTGTTTAGAGTCTGGATGCTCCTATACCTTAAAAGGGCAGACTATTTCCCCAACCAGCCCCTGAAAGGCACATTGTGGTCATTAGGGAACTGTGTTTAGAGTATTTGTAGTTATTTGGTGACGAACACATTAAGACTTTTGAACAAACAAAATATGATTTTTATTATAGCCTGGTCTCAGGTCTGTTTATACTGTCCTGGCAACTTCTGTGGTTTGGCGTGACAATGACCATAGGAGCTGGCAAGACAGCACAAACCGATCTGGGACCAGGCTAGTTTTATTATACACTGAGTATACCAAACATTAGGAACACCTTCCAAATATTGAGTTGCATCCCCCTTTTGCCCTCAGAACAACCTAATTTCGTCGGAGCATGGACTCTACAAGGTGTCGAAAGCGTTCCATAGGGATGCTGGCCCATGTTGACTCCAATGCTTCCCACAGTTGTGTCAAGCCACAGTTGTGTCAAGTTGGCTGGATGTCCTTTGGGTGGTGGATCATTCTTGATACACATGCGAAACGGTTAAGTGTTAAAAATGCAGCATCGCTGCAGTTCTTGACACAAACCGCCTGGCACCTACTACCATACCTCGTTGAAAGGCACTTAAATCTTTTGTCTTTCCCATTCCCACATACACAATCCATTTCTCAACTGGTCTCAAGGCTTAAAGGCTCCTTCTTTCTCCTGTCTCCTCCCCTTCATCTGCACTGATTGAAGTGGATTTAACAAGTGACATTAATAAGGGATCATAGCTTTCACCTGGATTCACCTGGTCCTATGTTATGGAAAGTGTTAATGTTCTTAACATCTTCCATCTCTGTTTTCTCAGAGACCCTGTCCAGCTGCAGCTTCTACACAACCAGGTGCTTATGGAGCAGCAGCAGACTGACACTGAGCCAACCGGAGCCACCCAGAGTCAACCGGAGGCATCTGCCTGGCCAGCCCGGAAGCAACCTGAGCCCCAGCCCCAGCTCCAGCACCAGCAAAGCCTACCCCGTTCATCTACCCCCATGCCCCTGCAGTCCACCCACCCCGCACCCATACTGACCATAGCCCCAACACCCTTACTCAACTTCACCCCTGTGACAACACTGAACACTACCCCTGCAACCCAGCTAAACACTAGTGCCCCTGCACCTCTGCTTAACATTGCCTCTGCACCACTACTGAACCCATACGCAACCCAATCTTATTTTCTTTCTTCTTCTTCACCCCTGCTAAACACAAGCCCTGTACCACCAATAAACACTACCTCTGCACTACTACTGAACACAGCCCCTCCTGCACCCATTATGGGTACCCTGCCATCCCCTCCTCAACTGAAGACAGCTTCATCTTGTATGAGCTCCCCTCCATCTGCCCCTCTGCTGAGTACTGTTCCTGCACCCCACCTGCACACCAGCCCTGCATCCCCACCCTATATGACCCTGCAAAACACCACCCATTCTTCCCAGCTGAACTTAGCCCCCTTATCCCTGCCTAAATCTATTCACGTACCCCAGTTTAACACACCTCTCATACCTCATCTGAATACAGCCCCCACAGCATCTCTCAGCTCCATCCCTGCAGCTTTCAACAGGGCCCCTACAACCATGCAGAACACCTCCCCCTCCCCCCTTCTCAGAACAACTCATGCCTCCCTCCTCAACCTGGCTCCCATTTCGCAGAGCTTCAACTATGCTAGGCCAAAAGAGTTTATCACTGCCCAGACTCCCCTCTCTCCAGTCAGGAGTCCCTCCCCTACAGAGTCCCCAGTTCCGTTGCTCCACGAGCTGGCTGCCGAGCTCAACTCCTCCAACCCCAACCTGTTCTCTCCACAACCCAGAGTCTTCCCCACCAGAGTCCTCAAGTCACCCACTAGCCCCCCTTCCTTCATGTCCTCCCCCACCTCCCCCACCCTTTTGCCTGCTGCCTACCTCAACTCTGTGTTCACCCTGCCACAGCAGTCACCCCCACAGGCAGCGTCCCCGACCTCCAGCACCTCCACCCCCAGCCCCATCCAGAACCATGTGGCCTTCCTCAGCTCTGTCCTGCCCTCTCTACACACCACACAAGCCACCAACTCGATGGGCCTGCCCAGGAGTGCCCATGGGTAAGACCCTATGATTCCTGAATTCCCGGGAAACATTTCCAACGTTACCAGGTTTTTCTATAAATCCTTGTTGGATGATTCCTGGAATTGGGAGAGAATAAGCAGGGGTGGAATCCTTCAACTCGGAATCCTGCAACCGGGATTTTGGAAAACTCTGGGAACTTTGGACCTCTTACCTTACACTTCAATTCATCATATTACAGTTTTACATATTGTAAAATAAATGTTTGCTAATACATTTGTTTTGTTCCACAGGCCACCTCAAGGCATGCAGAAGAAGTTGCCTACAAGCACTCGTCCCATGTCAGATGTTGACATTCGTAGCAGCCAACAAACCCTCCTCCAGGATATGGAGAAAAAGCTTAGGTTCAATGAAGATTTTATGCGTGGTCATGTACAACAGGTATCGGATATATCCCTTCAATTGTACTGTTATTCCCTAAGGCATAGTCCTTCCATTATGGGGCGGCAGGTAGCCTAGTGGTTAGAGCTTTGGACTAGTAAACAAAAGGTTGCAAGATCGAATCCCCCGAGCTGACAGGGTCAAAATCTGTCGTTCTGCCCCTGAACAAGGCAGTTTAACCCACTGTTCCTAGGACCGTCATTGAAAAATAAGAATTTGATCTTAACTGACTTGCCTAGTTAAATAAAGGTAAAATAAATAGATTGACTGAATATGCAACTAAATGAACGAGTACTTGATTGATGTAGTAATGTGGCTTGGAGTGGAACCAACAAAGGAACAGAGTGATCTCAAATAAATAAAGTATTATTCTTCTACAAATTATTTTCAACCCAACACATTCCTTCATGGCGCATTCTCACTTTCTTCCCATTTGCTATTCTGACATTCGTATTCCAGTTCTATTTTGTTCTCCTTTTACATCGCAAGGGGAGCAAAGTGATACAATGTGAAACGATATGGAAGCAGTTAGAAAATGCATTCATCTAAACCCGAGATCAGCATCAGCAATCATTCCTTTTCCAATCCTTCATTTTCCATATTCATTCATCAAGTACGTCTACCATGTAACAACATGCAGATCATATCAATCACAAATGAGTGGTGGTAACGTGTGTGTCCGTTAGTGTGTTTGTGTTCATCAATCATCCCTATCTTCTCATAGAAGCAGACTACTTATGAGGGGAAAACAGCGTGCAGACCCCTCGGACCAAACATTCCTGCCACTGTCTTTAACTATGACGAGGTACAGCGAACATCTCTCCCTCCCAAACATTTCTTTGCTCAGAACGTTTGGTAACACATTACATTAAGTTGCTCTTAACCCTGTGCAGAAAGACTGTATTTACACCGGTGACAACATTAGATTAACATGTTGTTGCAGTGCATTTGGAAAGTATTCTTGACCCCTTGACCTTTTCCAAATTCTGTGACGTTACAGCCTTATTCTAAAATGTATTAAATTGGGGTTTTTTTCCTCATCAATCTACACACAATACTCCATAATGTCAATGCAAAAATAGTTTTTTAGAAATGTTTGCAAATGTATTAAAATCAAAAATGGAAATATCACGTTTACCTAAGTAGTCAGACCCTTTATTCAGTACCTTTGGCAGCGATTACAGCATCGATTATTCTTGGGAATAACGATACAAGCTTGGCACACCTGTATTTGGGGAGTTTCTTCTACTCTTCTTTGCAGATCCTCTCAAGCTCTGTCAGGTTGAGTGGGGAGTGTCGCTGCACAGCTATTTTCAAGTCTCCAGTGATGTTTGATTGGGTTCAAGTCCGGGCTCTGGCTGTGCCACTCAAGGGCATTCAGAGACGTGTCCCGAAGCCACTCCTGCATTGTCTTTACTGTGTGCTTAGGGTCGTTGTCCTGTTGGAAGGTGAACCTTCGCCCCAGTCCGAGAACCTGTTCCAGAGCGTTCAGGGCTTCATCAAGGATCTGATCTTTCTCTGTACTTTGCTCCAATCATCTACTCTCCCAGGCCCTCCCGTTGAAAAACATCCCCACACCACCATATTTTCCAACTCCAAGCGGGCTGTCATGTGCCTTTTACTGAGGAATGGCTTTCGTCTTGCCACTCTACCATAAAGGCATGATTGGTGGAGTGCTGCAGAGATGGTTGTCCTTCTGGAAGGTTCTCCCATCTCCACAGCAGAACTTTGGAGCTCTGTCAGAGTGACCATCAGGTTCTTGGTCACCTCCCTGACCTAGGCCCTTGTCCCCCGATTGCTCAGTTTGACCGGGCGGCCAGCTCTAGGAAGAGTCTTGGTGGTTCCAAACTTCTTCCATTCAAGAATGATGAAGGCCACTGTATTCTTGGGGACCTTAAACGCTGCAGAGATTTTTTGGTACCCTTCCCCAGATCTGTCCCTCGACACAATCCTGTCTCAGAGCTCTACGGACAATTCCTTCGACCTCATGGCTTGGTTTTGAATTTACCACAGATGGACGCCAATCAAGTTGTAGAAACATCTCAAGGATGATCAATGGAAACAGGACGCACCTGAGCTCAATTTCGAGTCTCATAGCAAATGGTCTGATTATGTATGTAAATAAGGTATTTCTGGTATTTA
Organism: Oncorhynchus mykiss; assembly: GCF_057628025.1. Classification (NCBI taxonomy): domain Eukaryota; kingdom Metazoa; phylum Chordata; class Actinopteri; order Salmoniformes; family Salmonidae; genus Oncorhynchus; species Oncorhynchus mykiss. The sequence goes on from NC_143022.1 coordinate 64,763,009, forward strand.
TTTTGAATACATTTGCTAAAATAAAAAAAAAGTGCTTTGTCATCGTGAGGTGTAGATTGATGAGAAAAAAATATTTAATCCATTTTAGAATAAGGCTGTAACATAACAATGTGTGGAAAAAGGAAGGGGTCTGAATACTTTCTGAATGCACTGTACATAGTACCTCAGTAATTGCTTAATGGAATTGAACTGGTTTTTGTAATTACACAAGAGGAATTGGAACTATTCCTTATTCCACTTGCGTAACAACTAAAAACCACTCAAGGCCATTACAATTACAAAGCGATAAAAAATACGTATTGTGAGTGTAGTAATTACAGCGTCACTATACAGGTATAACAGCAACGTAATGTAAAGTGTTAGTGAATGTTCAAAACCGTTTTTTAAGTAGTATGAATGGATGTATACTCATATATCCAAACACTGTAGTTAATTCATCATCCTAATCAGGCACTTTTAAAGTATGTGTTAACTAATATCCATTGCATGAATAATCCAAACAATGTAATTTCACTACATTTCAAACACCAGTAACATTACCACTACCGTTAATCTTTTCAGTTCCATTACCTCAGGTCCTCAGGAGAAAAATAAAAAAGTTGACGTATCAAGATAGAAATCTGTTGGAATTTGAATTTTTGGAATGATGTGTTTGATATTTTTCGCCAGGAATGCTTAGCTTGATATTTCAGTCCAAATGTGTTCTCTGTTCTCTGTTTTACCCTCAACTTCTGTTGTATTTTGTGTAGTAGGGATCAGTCCAATACCAAGGGAGAGTGATAAGAGGAATGCCACTGCATGATACATTTTACGGTTTAAAGCTGCACTCCTCAATCTCTTTTTCTGCCCACAGTGAGACCAGAACAGTTGTCTTTGTAAACTGAGGGCTGGTAAATGTAACTGCCACTTTTGAATCAAAATGCTACTTTTTGAATCAAAATAGATTGAGGAGTACACCTTTAACCATGGTTGGATGTCAATTCCATTTAATTCCACTGGAATTCTAATGTTCTTCATTACTTTTCAATTAGGATTATTCTTTAACCCTGCCTTTAACACGATATCCCAATTGATTAGTGGTGATATTGTGCTCTGGGTCTGATTCCTCTGTCAATCCACTCAAGTAAATACTCACCCAAACAGTTTCTGACATGTCTTTTTAGGAGTACAAAGTGTCCAACTTTGAGCAGAGGCTGTTGAGTGAGATAGAGTTCCGTCTGGAGCGCACGCCAGTCGAGGAGTCGGATGACGAGGTACAACACGATGAGAGCCCGACAGGGAAGTGCGTCGCGCCCATATTCGACAGGAAGCTGAGGAACTTCAGGGCTATGGAGGGTGTCCCTATGACGTTCTCCTGTAAAGTGGTGGGGATCCCCGTACCGAAGGTGAGACAGCACGCCTATGGTCTCTAGATATGTTTTCACCCACACTGTTTTTTTTAGCAGAGGTTTTCATCCAAAGTAACTTACAGTACAGGGAGTACAAAGGTTCTTAGTATGTGATCCCATCAGAAATTGAACCCACAACCTTAGTGTTGCGCTATCAGCACTCTTACCAACTGAGCCACACAGGACCACACAGACGGTCAATGTTTTATTTGCCAACGCCAGGCAAATAAAAAATGTTGGCTCATATTTGGGGGTCGCCCGGGATCTGGACATATACTCAACGTTTGTTAGAAATCTCCCTCTCGCTTCAACACCATTTCAGGTTTACTGGTTCAAGGATGGCAAGCAGATCTTGAGGAAAAATGATCATTATAAGAAGATACGAGAGGGGGACGGAACTTGTGTCCTACACATAGAAGTCACCAATAACGACGATGATGGCAACTACACTGTCATGGCAGCTAACCCCCAGGTAACCGAACCACCTGTAATCACCTTTCTTACCCCTTCACTAAATCGGATTTGTTGATTAATGAATGAATGCTCACCAGGGACGAATCAGCTGCTCTGGTCATTTGATCATCCAAACGGGTCCTCTCCGAAACCGAATGACACCTATGATTCACTCTCAGAGGTGAGCAGGACTGACTGAGTGTGCATTGGGATCTGCAGAGGTAAGAAGAACCCTCTTCAGGTTGGAGAGCCAGCATGATTGCAGCTCTTAATGTTTTGTGGAGGCTACTTACAGTAAGATCCCAGATGTACATATTGCCCAGACTACTGTTGAACAACACTCATAGCAACCATAAACCAATATACCGTTAAACCCATCAGAGAAAAATACATTGTTTTATCTCTATGAGGGCAACATGAATCTCATGCATCGTTGTATGGGCTCCCGATTGGCGCCGCGGTCTAAGGCACTGCATCTCAGTGCTAGAGGCGTCACTACAGACCCTGTTTCGATTTTAGGCTGTATCACAACTGGCCTTGATTGGGAGTCCCATAGGGCGGCACACAATTGGTCTAGCATCGTTAGGGTTTGGGCCGGGGTGGGCCGTTATTGTAAATAAGAGTTTGTCCTTAACTGACTTGCCTAATTAAGTAAAACATTTAAAATCATAATAAAATTAGCGAGAGCGATTAGCGATTGCAGATGACAAGATATCTCAGCAACACCAGGGTGAATATACATGTACTGTAACATGTTCAGCACATCCCTACAGGGTGCGGGCCCGCATACAGGAAGTAGAAGAGGGTGAACCAACCCAGGAGCGCTTCTTCCGACCTCACTTCCTTCAGGCACCAGGGGACATGGTGGCTCACGAGGGCAGAGTCTGTAGATTAGACTGCAAGGTATGTCCTCTCTGGATGAAATAACCATGGACTTGTAAATAAGCAATGGGCATTTAATACATTTTAGAATGACTATTAAAAAATATTATTGCTATAAACCAGTTAGGATAGCCTTTGCAGATAGATAGGACTGCACACATCTCACAAGAAGTGTTTTGTGTTTCTCTGTTTTCCAGGTGAGTGGTCTACCAAACCCAGAGCTGATGTGGCTGATCAACGGGAGGCCCATCTACCCAGACGTCTACCACCGGATGCTGGTGAGGGAGAACGGCATCCATTCCCTTGTCATAGACCCTCTAAAACAGGACGACGCTGGGACATACACCTGCATCGCCAGCAACAAAGCAGGACAGAGCTCCTTCGGTCTAGAGTTAAGAGTTGTGGGTAAGAGTTCTCGAAGCAATGAAGCATTTTCATGAAACCCAAATAGTGTACCTCTTGATAACAAATGAGTATTTCATGATTATTAAAGATTTATACGCATTTATGATGACTAGGTAATCAGTGAGAGCTTTTGAATAAGTACAAAGTCAAAACCATGAATTGGTTGTTGTAGTGATGTGTGCCATTACAATTAATAAGTAGTAGTAATTAGTAATTGTACATGACAGAGAATAACTATTCTTTGCCCTTTCAGAAAAAGAGATGAAGCAGGCCCCCCAGTTTGTGGAGAAGCTCCAGAACACAGGCATCGCAGAGGGCACCCCCGTCCGACTGGAGTGCAGGGTTCTGGGCATGCCTCCACCTGTTATCTATTGGAAGAAAGACAACGACACCATTCCTCACACCAAGGCCAGAGTCAGGTTAGTGTTCCCTAACTAACCTCTCCCCTTCCAACCAGAGAGGTGACTGCCCATCCTGTGGGTGCACTTATATTAAAACTCATGAAGACAAGAGGTAAAACAAAACCATGCCAAATTAGCTTAGACTTTTTGAGATTAGAATATTGATGCCTGTTATTCACCAAAAAAGTATTATTATTACTATTTTTTAAACCACAGTGAATATATACATTTATTATGATAATTGAATTGAAGAGATGAATTTTGATTCTAGCATACACCAGGATGCCACTGGATATGTTTGCCTCCTGATTCAGCCTACCAGGAAAGAGGATGCTGGCTGGTACACCGTATCAGCAAAGAATGAGGCTGGAATTGTTTCATGCACAGCCAGGCTAGACATCTATGGTAAGTTCAATTCAATTTCAACAGCTTTCTTTTACCCACCAGTGTTTATTGTAATAGTTTTGAATTAGTTAATAGTTGCTAATGATTGTGCTTAAAGTATATCAAGATATCAAATGAATGCACAATAATACCCAATGCTACAGTGCCTTCAGAAAGTATTCACGCCCCACGACTTCCCACATTTTGTTGTGTTACAGCCGGAGTTTAAAATTGATTAAATTTAGATTTTGTGTCACTGGCCTTCACACAATAACCCATAATGTCAAAATGGAATTATGGTTTTAGAATTTCTTATACAAATTAACACAAAATGATAAAGTTAAAATGTCTTGAGGCATTAAATATTCAACCCCTTTGTTATGGCAGGCCTAATGTTCAGGAGTAGAAATGTGCTTAAAAAGTCACATAATTGCATAGACAATAATAGTGTTTAATTAACATGATTTTTTATATTTTTTAAAATATTTTTTTGTTTTTTCAAATTTTTACCCGTTTTTCTCCCCAATTTCGTGGTATCCAATTGTTTAGTAGCTACTATCTTGTCTCATCGCTACAACTCCCGTACGGGCTCGGGAGAGACGAAGGTTGAAAGTCACGCGTCCTCCGATACACAACCCAACCAAGCCGCACTGTTTCTTAACACAGTGCGCATCCAACCCGGAAGCCAGCCGGAAGCCGGTGCGCGATGCGAACCCAGGGTCTCTGGTGGCACAGCTGGCGCTGCAGCTGGCCACTGCACCACCCGGGAGGCCCCATTAACATGATTTTTTAATGACTACCTCAGGTCCCTCAGTCAAGTAGTACATTTAAAACACATATTCAACCACAAAGACCAGGGAGGTTTTCCAATGCCTTGCAAAGAAGGGCATCTATTGGTAGATGGGTAAAAAAAAATTAAAAAGCAGACATTGAGCATGGTGAAGTTATTAATTACACATTGGATGGTGTATCAATACACCCACTCACTACAAAGATACATGTTTCCTTCCTAACTCAGTTGCCGGAGAGGAAGGAAAGCGCTCAGGGATGAGACCAATGGTGACTTTTAAACAGTTAGAAAGTTTAATGGCTGTGATAGGAGAAAACTGAGGATGGATCAACAACATTGTAGTTACTCCACAATACTAACCTATATAACAGAGTGAAAAGAAGGAAGCCTGTACAGAATACAAATATGCATCCTGTTTTCATAAGGTGTTAAAGTAAAACTGTAAAAAAATTGGCAAAAAAATTCACTATCCTGAATACAAAGCATTATGTTTGTGGCAAATCCAACACATAACATCACTGAGTACCACTCTTCATATTTTCAAGAATGGTGGTGGCTGCATCTTGTTATGGGTATGCTTGTCATTGGTAAGGATTAGGGATTGTTTGTTGTTGTTGATAAAAATAAACCTAATAGAGCTAAGCAAAGGAAAAATCCTAGAGGAAAACCTGGTTCAGTCTGATTTCCAACAGACACTGGGAGACAAATTCACCTTTCAGCAGGACAATAACCTAAAACACAAGGCCAAATATACAATGGAGTTGCTTACCAAAGGGACATTGAATGTTCCTGAGTGGCCTACTTACAGTTTTGACTTAAATCGGCTTGAAAATCGATGGCAAGACTTGAAAATGTCTGTCTAGCAATGATCAACAACGAAGAATTAAAAAAATAATAACGTGCAAATATTGTACAATCCAGGTGTGCAAAGCTCTTAGACTTAACCAGAAAGACTCACAGCTGTAATTGCTGCCAAAGGTGATTATAATATGTATTTACTCAGGGGTGTGAATACATACAAATGAGATACTTCTGTATTTCACTTTCAGTAAAATGTGCAACATTTTCAAAAAACATGTTTTCACTTTGTCAGTATGGGGTATTGTGGTGAGATAAAAAAAAATGTAATCCATTTTGAATTCAGGCTGTAACACAGCAACATTTTGAATACATCAAGGGGTATGAATACTTTCTGAAGCCACTGTGTCTCTGTTGTCTGCAGCCCAGTGGCATAAGCAGGTCCCTCTGCCTATGAAAAAGGCTCCGCGGCAGGGCAGTCGCTATGCAGTGCTGACCGGCCAAGGCCTGGACATCAAATCTGCCTTCCCCACGACGGACAATAGCCCCATCCTGTTCTCCAGCTCCCCTGTGGAGGCACAGCTGGAGAGTGAGGAGCTGTGAGGAGCAGACACACTTCACCAGAGGGTTGTAAAAGTCTGTAAAATTTCCCATAATGCACAGGTTTTTCCGAAATTCCAAAAGTTTAGGAAAGTTTGAGGATTTTGTCAACCTACTCCACCACCACTTTAATCACAACTGGCCCTTTGAGTCTACAAACTTCTCTTCTCTGGAGTCTCATAGGGCTGGTTTCCCAGACACAGATTCAGCCAAATCCTGGACTAAAAAGCATGCCCAATAGAGAATCTCCATTGAAAGTGCTTTTAGTTCAAGACTAGGCATAATCTGTGTCTGGGAAACTGGGTCCCAGAGTTGAGTCTGCTCTAACACCTCCTAATGACTAATCTACTAGTTCATCTAATCTGTGGTGGCCAGTGGGATGGAAGAGCAGGACTATAATCTTAGCAGTTTGTGTCATCTGGTTTGTGTGATACATTTGATGTGATACATAGAAATTACAATGACATAAACGGTTAGATTTACAACTGGCAACCTAATGCTCTGTTTGTTTTTCTGCCGTTCCTATTGTATCATTTGAAGCGTCTTATTCACACAAAACAGACAAACTTGCCAAGTTTTAGTTCACTATCATCTTTTGATAGGTCTGATTTGTTTATGGTTCATTTTGTTCTACTTTTTGATTAGTTAGTTTGATATTGAGAAGGTTGTTGAATGTTGGTGATCATGACATACTTTCATCATCATACACTTCAACCTGTTCTTTATCTTTAGCAAATTGACTATTTCGTTTGGACGTGGTTGTTGTATGGTTTGTTTTTATTTCAAACGTATATATTTGTGTCAAATAAAGATAGTTTATTTTTAATGTTTATATAAAATATACGTGCATTAAATGTAAATCAAAGAAATACACTAAAGGAAAGCCAAACTGACAAATTAAACTCAATATTAGGAAGGTGTTCTTAATGTTTTGTACACTCAGTGTGTATACAGTGGGGAGAACAAGTATTTGATACACTGCCGATTTTGCAGGTTTTCCTACTTACAAAGCATGTAGAGGTCTGTAATTTTTAATCATATGTACACTTCAACTGTGAGAGCCGGAATCTAAAACAAAAATCCAGAAAATCACATTGTATGATTTTTAAGTAATCCATTTGCATTTTATTGCATGACATAAGAATTTGATACATCAGAAAAGCAGAACTTAATATCTGGTACAGAAACCTTTGTTTGCAATTACAGAGATCATACGTTTCCTGTAGTTCTTGACCAGGTTTGCACACACTGGAGCAGGGATTTTGGTCCACTCCTCCATACAGACCTTCTCCAGATCCTTCAGGTTTCGGGGCTGTCGCTGGGCAATATGGACTTTCAGCTCCCTCCAAAGATTTTCTATTGGGTTCAGGTCTGGAGACTGGCTAGGCCACTCCAGGACCTTGAGATGCTTCTTACGGAGCCACTCCTTAGTTGCCCTGGCTGTGTGTTTCGGGTCGTTGTCATGCTGGAAGACCAAGCCACAACCCATCTTCAATGCTCTTACTGAGGGAAGGAGGTTGTTGGCCAAGATCTCGCGATACATGGCCCCATCCATCCTCCCCTCAAAACGGTGCAGTCGTCCTGTCCCCTTTGCAGAAAAGCATCCCCAAAGAATGATGTTTCCACCTCCATGCTTCACGGTTGGGATGGTGTTCTTGGGGTTGTACTCATCCTTCTTCTTCCTCCAAACACGCCGAGTGGAGTTTAGACCAAAAAGCTCATGACCTTCTCCCATTCCTCCTCTGGATCATCCAGATGGCCATTGGCAAACTTCAGACGGGCCTGGACATGCGCTGGCTTGAGCAGGGGGACCTTGCGTATGCTGCAGGATTTTAGTCCATGACGGCGTAGTGTGTTACTAATGGTTTTCTTTGAGACTGTGGTCCCAGCTCTCTTCAGGTCATTGACCAGGTCCTGCCGTGTAGTTCTGGGCTGATCCCTCACCTTCCTCATGATCATTGATGGCCCACGAGGTGAGATCTTGCATGGAGCCCCAGACCGAGGGTGATTGACCGTCATCTTGAACTTCTTCCATTTTCTAATAATTGTGCCAACAGTTGTTGCCTTCTCACCAAGCTGCTTGCCTATTGTCCTGTAGCCCATCCCAGCCTTGTGCAGGTCTACAATTTTATCCCTGATGTCCTTACACCCTCTCTGGTCTTGGCCATTGTGGAGAGGTTGGAGTCTGTTTGATTGAGTGTGTGGACAGGTGTCTTTTATACAGGTAATGAGTTCAAACAGGTGCAGTTAATACAGGTAATGGGTGGAGAACAGGAGGGCTTCTTAAAGAAAAACTAACAGGTCTGTGAGAGTCGGAATTCTTACTGGTTTGTAGGTGATCAGATACTTATGTCATGCAAATGAATTACTTAAAAATCATACAATGTGATTATTTGGATTTTTGTTTTAGATTCCGGCTCTGCATGCTTTGTAAGTAGGAAAACCTGAAAAATCGTCAGTGAATCAAATACTTGTTCTCCCCACTGTAGCAAGTACTATGAATATGACCAGGTGAATCCAGGTGAAAGATATGATCCCTTGTTGTTGTCAATTGTTAAATTCACTTCAATCAGTGTAGATGAAGGGGAGGAGATTGGTTAAATAAGTATTTTTAAGCCTTGAGACAATTGAGACATGGATTGTGTGGGTGCCATTCCTAGGGTGAATGGGCAAGACAGAATATTTAAGTGCCTGGGTTTTTCACGCTCAACAGTTTCCTGTGTGTATCAAGAATGATCCACCACCCAAAGGACATCCAGCCAACTTGACACAACTGTGGGAACCATTGGTGAACATGGGCCAGCATCCCTGTGGAACGCTTTCGACATCTTGTGGAGTCCATGCCCCAACGAATTGAGGCTGTTGCAACTCAATATTAGGAAGGTGTCCTTAATGATTTGTACACTCAGTGTATATAGCCAGCTCTACTATGAATATGTCTTTACAATTTGATATCTAGAATTGGTTCGAAAATATGATTGAGTTCACCTTGATGATCAATTAAAACAGAATATTTCACATCGAATACATGATTTGTAAATGCACACTTTTGCACTGTGGTCCTGTTGTGTTTTGAGTCCATACTGATAGCATATGGAAACGCAAGTGAACTACTGTAAGCAAAGGATGGCATTTTTGTTGTGCAAAAGCATTGGGCAAAGTGCAAAAGATACAAGGTAGGCCTCATTATAAACTTGCAGTGTGATTACATTTGAAACGTTTCTGCTAAAATGTGTGTTATCAGGTGGCGATCATTTGACAACAATAGATAAATAGTCGCCTCTTTATCACGCAGTTTGAAATGAAGCCAGATTGGAATGGGGTTTATGGTCATTTTTGCGCTTTGCTCAATGCTTTTTGCATAACGAAAATGGCTCTGTTTCTTCTCACTGCCTCATAAATGGATAGTTGTGCTTACAGTAGCTTAACAGTACACCAGGAGCCTTATCCAAGGATTGCATTTCAAACACTATCATGATGTTTACTTGACAGAAATGCCTTTTTAAGGTGAGGGATTTGAGCTGCTATTTCTGCTGTATGGAGATAGGTAACTGAATATGTAAGTTATTTTAATAAGAAAAACGAAATTCTGACAGGAATTTATGCAATAATGTTCATGCAGCAGTATAGTTGTACTTTGAAAAATATACTCATGTGTTTCAATGTTAGTGGGTCTGGTGATAGGAAAGATATTTGTTTGTTGGTAGGCACATGTGCTTTAACAGGATTCACTGATAGAATGAAATGTATGTGTGGGAGAAATTATGTTTTGACGTTTTGATGGAACTGTACACACCCTTGTAGCTAACATGCGATTATTGAAAAACAGATTAAATGTTTGAACACATATTCAATAAATGTAAAGTTGCACCATGTAAAATAGTTTTTTCCCCCTGAGAATAAAGTTATATTTATTCAAAAAAATATATATAATGTATATTTTTGTACATACATGTGTCTTACACATTATGAATGCATGACATTTTATGGAAATATCTTTATTTTTTAATTATTTCAATTTTACGTAGAATCAGAGTCTAGCCAAATAAAATGTATTGTTCCACCTACCTTTAAAAAACAAACATTGATCCACTCATTCACAATTGTTATTATTATGGATTATTGACTAATTCATTATCAGCTAGATTAATTTTTATGGAGTATACATTTGTAACATGATAATCAACACATATATCATTTACATTTACCTCTGTTATACAGTGCAATAATCCAATTTAATTGGATATCATGCTAGGTCTCAACTACTCTTCCCTTTGTTTTATTGTCAAATATGAGGTGAGATCTTGTTTCAGGCTTATTAGCTTGTTATTTACTTATTTTTTTCTGAGACCAATACGCAATTCCAGACAGGAGACAATGCTCAGCTAAGCCAATTAAGCAATGTCAATCACACCAATTAGACGAGCAAAAAAGTTCAAATAGGCATGAAATTGCATTCACCTTACTTGACCTAATTGCAGTCCCCAGCCTCATTTGACCAGCTGCTACTTGTTGGCTGATTGGTAAATGAACATGTTATACTGGGGTTCGGTACATGGTTGTTATAGTCCTACTGTGTTAAGGGGGTATGAGGGGTGGAAGTGACAAAAACGTTATGCAATGAATTAATGTGATAATGAATTAATCAAACCAAATTTGATTTAGTCTACTCCATTATTTAATTACTGTACTTTTATTCAAACCGTCACTAATTTTAAAATGTTTGTCATGCCCCTCATAAGCCCTGTTTATACCTGGTTCTGACATCCGTCAAATCCTGATCTTGTCTGCAGTCTGCATTCGGATTCTGCTATGAAATCATTTGCATACAGGGAGGGACCCGCAATAGTCTGTATTGCGGACACAGTGGAGGGATAAAAATAAATGTACATTTTAAACCATGTGTAGACACATTTCTGAAAATGTGGGCACAATCAAAATGTAGACAAGATCAGGACGGGGCTATAATGGACCCTGTTTCTATCTTTGATTGAACCCTGACGTTTGAGTCTCAGGTAATAGGCCCTCTGCTGCGGATATGTCCATGATGAATTGGCTGTGAAGGGACACTTGCTAGTGGTTGGTTTAGGAGAGTAAATAGTCACGTGGTTTCAAGTGCCGTTTTTTAGATAGAAGCCCTGTTTATACCTGGTGCTAACAAGCATCCTGATCCTGTCCACATTGTTATTGTGCCCACATTTTTAGACAGGTGTAGACGATTAAAAGACGCATTGTGAGCTGATTGTGATCACATCTTCCTGGCCATCTACAGAGGGAGTCAGGAGCCTCGTTTAAACTTGGTGCTAACATGCTCTTAATCATTTCTAAATGAAACTTGAGTATATTATTTAATCTAATCAGATTGACGAAATCTGACCGAACATACTGTCGACCCCTAATACTGATGTTTTTACACTTTCCCTACTCTTAAACTTCAGAGGCCGTCATCTCCAAGTAGATCTACATGCATCTGGACGGGTCACTCCTTTTTCTGTGACATATGGCTTTTGACAGAGGGGGTAAGCTAGCCACCAGTCCTTGTCAGACAAGCCAATCACACGAATGAGTGGGAAAACAAGGCTGGAAGAAATGGAAAGGTCGGAGACGGTCTGAGACATAGGCCACAGACAAGACAAGCAGCAGCTGGCCAACTACATCCATCTGTAATCAATGAACCAAACTGGTAGATGGGATTATATGCCTAATTGCACAGCAAACCAGTCCATCCCCAAAATGACCAAACAGCATGAGCTTGTGTCCATGACCCAATATGACCTGGGCATGAGGCAGTATCTTGGGCATCTAGCTGTAATTCATGATTCATACACAATGCTTCTATACCCTGGGTTTTCACGCATAAATCCCTTTCTACGGCATTACGTTACATGATCTATTCCAGGTAAGTAAACACAACGAGAAGAGCTAATAAATATTGACCGGGATTGCTGTAGTCACATTACTCATATTATTTTATGCAAACGTTCTACATATCTGTTAATGCCATTCAGAAATACGACTGTCTAACATTTGAGTGCATTTAAAGCTAGCTATAGGCCTATGCGTGGGATGTTGGTATGTACTGTGTGGGTTCGTGTTTAGTGGGTACGTTTGGATGGAAGGGGAGGGGCTGTTGACCTGGTCAGATTCATCCCTTGATTGTTGGACTTACTTGCACCAGATGGAAAGGACAGACAGTTAAACAAATTATTCTGTCAAGTCTCATTTCCTCGGACCACTAGACAGATCAATTATTTACTTCACACATGGTCCCCAGTAAGTACAAGGACACTAATGTATACCACATACTGTGCTTGATTAAGAACACAGCATTGGTAAACAGACCAGCAATAGCCACCCAATATTGGAGCAATCTCTTTTAGTACATTCTAATAAACCATAGCAATAATGAATATGCTTCTTGTTTATTCATGTAATGTATGTCCCGTCCCTAACTCTACCCAAAATATCAAATTCAAAACAAAATGTTTCACAAGACCAATAACATGTCAGAATATTTTGTGTGTACGTGATTTTGTCCTTCTCAAAATCTTTTTATTTTTATTTTATTAATCCCAGCCGGTGAAAAGAGCAACTGAGCAGGGTGTTGTCTAGGAGTCACTCTTAAACCATTTAGGGGTTAGGGGTCACACTTACACTTACTTCTCTGGGGATAATCTGTCTCAGATTATAAATGAGATTATCCGTATTATCATTATGAGACTAAGAACGAAACCTGTGATAAGCGAGTAAATAAACAAGTGGTGTTTCCTTTAATATGTCATTTATAGTGACATATTATCCCCAAATGTCCTTTCTAAATGTAGGTATGCAATGCAAATCACAAATACATAATCGATAAACACACGCAAAAAAAAAAAAGTTAAATCATGATAATAAATCATATTTAGCAATGATAATTCATTCACTTTCTAAAGGAAATCTGACAAATGGATATTTTAAAGAAGCTGCACAAAAGCCTCAATAATCTATATTACAACAAATGTCATGAATGTTGACGTCGAATGAAGTTCCCCTATGTTAATATTTAACATCTGTTGTTCCTTCGGGCTCTTGTGCAATTCAATTACTCATTTTTACTTAAGGGACAAAATAACCTGCTATTATAATCATTGCATACAACGTATGCCATACACAGCAAACAAAGGCCTAACGTAAAACAAAAAAAAAAAAGATCATGGAACGTACGACTGCAACATGTTGATTTCCTATTGAATTAAAGTGAACATGAGACTTTCAATTGTTACTTAGAGATTTTCCTTTGATGTCACTGTCTTTACACTGGTTAGAATTTCAACCAAGATAATCAGCTCTATAGGTTTCATTGCCAGATGGTAGATTTCTGTGTTTGCAACGCATGGCTGTTAGTAAAGCCATGATGGCTCAGAGTGAAGCCATGACCAGATAGAACAGGCTGACTTAATTGGAATTTCATTAAGGATTTGTTTGCGTTTTTTTTGTGAGTGGGTGTGTGTGTGTGTGTGTGTGTGTTTGTGTGTCTGCGTTGGTGTCTATCCCAGCAAACAATATTGAGGATGGGGGGAGGGCAATATTGGGGAGGGGGGTTAAAAGCAATATTAGGGATAGGATGGGGGGTATAAGGGATGGGATGGGACTCCACCTGCTGCCACCTGTTCATCTCCTGAGTCATATAAAAGTGTGTTCCTCAGTCTCTCCAAGGCCAGAGACACAGAAGCTGTTTTACTGTTTATGCTTAGCAGAGGACCAACACTTTGGATTAACTTCAAATTGTTCACTAGACATACAGCTTCATCAATACACAGCTTAATTAGACAAGGACTTTGGACAGCTACCACGACACCAGACCATTTTGGACAGCTACAAGAGGAACTTTGCGAAATTTGAAAACGTCTTCAAACAGTCTGGCGGTTAGTTAACACACCACTTGACTTGGTTGACTCATCGCCACATTTTGGGAGGTTTTGGTAACATACAGAACCAGGAGAAAACTTGTGAACTGAATCGTGGAATTGTGGCCAAAACCATGGTGTCCCGCCAGCCCAGTTGCACTGGATCTGACTCTGGATCCGAGTCCGAGAGTCTGGATTCCAAGTCTGGATCTCCAGAGAAGCACGATGGTTCCACACGGCGGAGGATGGCAGCCAACGCCCGTGAGAGGAAGAGGATGCAGGGGCTGAACACAGCCTTTGACCGTCTCCGCAAAGTGGTCCCCCAGTGGGGCCAGGATAAGCAACTGTCCAAGTACGAGACACTGCAGATGGCCCTCAGCTACATCATGGCCCTCAGCCGGATCCTGACGGACGCCCAGAAGCGCAAAGCCCCCCACAGACAGTGGCTGGACCTGCAGTTTGACTCTGTGCAGCCAGAGAACTATCAGTGCTTCAGTACTATCAGGTACAGCTCTCCAGTTGAACAGGAGTACATGCATTCGTCCTTTCCCTACCAGTACGACGGCCTCCAAGTTCCTACATAGACTAGATGAAAAACTGAAAAACTAGTCATGTTGTTTGAGGTGAACGACAATCTGTACTTGTTTTTATGATGCAGGCGTTTTTCTCCAACCCAGGAGTCAATAAATAGATTTGTATTGCTTTTTATTTATAATTTATAAAAAATCTATTTATTGACATTTGTTTATTTTTTATGATTATTAAGTTTAGACATACGTTTAATCAAAAATTCTTCCAAACAAAGCAATTGACAGCTTGTATTGCATTTCAGTGTACTGTACTGCAATTGATTTAGCAAAGAGTTGGTTCCTCTGTAAACTCTTCCCTGGTAAACACAGACATCTTGGCTTTCTCTATTTTCTCTCTCTCTCTCTGTACTGTTGGGAAGGGCCCGTAAGTAAACATTTCGCTGTTAGTCTACACCTGTTTTTAATGAAGCATGTGACAAATTAAATTTGATTTGATTTGTATCAAATCTTCCAGATGAGACCCTGACATCATTTTGTGTAATTTATAGTGAATGCGAATCATAGGATTACAAGTGGAGTTATTTGCCCCAATTGTTATTGTGTCAAAAAACAGTGACATTTTACGACTTTGGTAAGATACATTTTTAATCTATTTTTGTAAATGTTAAACTTTTTGCCATAGAGTCTAGTTAACATAATGTTCTCTAGCCACGAAATGTAGGCATTTTGGAAATTCTACATGTTTTTTTGTGCTCTTCAGTTTTTCTAAACTGTGTTTAAAACTGTGTTTGTTTAATAATAATTTTTCTACCGAAATAAAAGTTGCTAGCTATTTTATTCAAATTGCTTTTGAGTTGTGTCAAGTTTTGTTCTTTTGTACATTTGCACATATTTGATCGTCTCATGGATCCCTTGACCAAGTCAGCAAGCGATGGTTCTCATCCAACAACCATTCTGTTTGGCTTGAGTGGAGACATCAAAGCAGAGCACTTTACAGGTGAAGGTCACTTTCCATTTAACTGAGCCAGTATTTGTCTATCATCTAATAAGGAGGTAAATTGATTGTTATGGTAACCAATCATAACATATATTTGGGGAATTAAATGTGAATGTACATCCTGTACCCAAAACATCCATTAACCGTAGCCATTTCAACTCTTTCTATCTTAATTGCCCCATCTCATCTATGTTGTATCCCCAGACAACAGGGGGTGCAAAAGGGGACCTAAAAATGTACAGCATTTCTTTTCTTTTGATGTGTCAGGTTCTAAGTGAGAGTGATGGCGGGTCAGTCTGGTCCTGCACCACCCTGATCAGTGCGCCGTCCTTTTGTCCGGAGCTCCTGTGCCCTGAGATAAGACGGTATTACGTCAATGGTAGACCAACATATGAACAAATAAAAGGGCCTCGTTTTTGGGCACACAAATGTGAGCGAATAGGTGAGAGTGATGTCGTTGAGCGTCTTTTTTTTTTAACGAGTGAAGAACATTAGACAAATCTAATCAATCGATCATCCTCATCATTAATAATAATGCCTGTCATGTTGTTGATCAACCAATCTTTCATTATCAGAAATGAACAAAGTGCTAAACAGAACGGTTGAATCAGGATCACTAGTAATTGGGATTATTATTTCACAAATGCCTTGTCAATATTTTGGCACCAGAATAAGGAGGTGATGTTGGCCTATACTGTACCTCTGACTCACACCCAAGAAATTACGTAAATCAGGTCAGTAATAATTCAGTAATAATAAAAAGTCCCATATTACGGAGTACGGAGTTGCCCCTAGAATAGTCGTACGACCACAACAAACCTGCATTCGTTTGAATACCAAGAATTGGGGATGGAAAGTGATCGTTAGAAATGTTTAAATGTTGCCATCGTGGTACAAGCGGCATCTGATTATTGAAGCCTGTGTGCCAGATCCTGCCAAAGGCTCAACCAATAAGGAGATATTAAACTCTATTGTTGGGCAATGGCTGTGCCTAATGCCACTGTTCAGGGGCACTGATGCACGGACCTCCATGGCTGGACTCTAACACAGAATCTGTTACTACCACCAATCTCTTCATATAGCATTTAATCCGATAATTATTTCATTTTAAGGGGGGGGGGGGGGGGGGGGGGCAATCTGCGATTGCAACTTCAATTTTTTACTTAAAATAATGCTATATACCCATTGATTCCTGAAGAATATAACTTACAAATGCCTCATGAGTTTAGTTAAACTGTTGTACCCCATCAGAACCCAAAATATAACCTTGTTTTACGTCAGTGTTTGTAAACAATGCAATTGTAAACAAACACTGTATAGCCTCAGAACATGAATAATACTATAATTTTGTACATTACATAGCTCTGTCTATGATATTGAATGTGGTTACATTTCTCTACCACATCCCTCCGGACCGCGGAAGATCGGAGCTATAGCGTGTTTTAAATCCCCCTTAAACGGGGACTGCATGCACGGTAAACGCTGCATATGTCGGCTCAATTGGGGAAAAAAACTCCACATTTCAATCGCACGATAACGCGGCGGTCCGTATTGTATGTGGCCCTTTGCTATTGAACTGCAGATTGTCCCTCCAAAGCCAAAGTCTGTATCATTTCCGGTCATTTCAACTATTGAAATAGAGCGTATCCTTAGAGATTGAGATTAGTACAACTTTTTTATTTTACCATACACACAAAATGTGGGCTCTATTATTCCATTGTTTATGTTTCCGTTGTTATGAGACTTGTATAGTTTACGATTATGTTTAGAAAAGTAATGTTTCCTTCTCATGGAATGACATTCATTGACCACTACAGATATATCATAGAAATCAATAGATTTGCATGTGAAAATGTCATAGGATGCATGTACATTTTTTTATTTAAAAAAAAAATGTGTCCGTTGTTACATTTTTTGGTCGATGGCCAACTCTTTGATGGTATGCATATATGTCTCGTCTATATTTATTGTCAAAAATAATCTCATTTAAACTCAATGAGTCAATTAATCTGATTAACAATGAATTATCTGCTGCTCCAGATGTGCCCTTGAGCAAGGCATTTAACCCTAATTTCCTCGAGGGGCGCCGTACTACTATGGTTGACCCTGTAAAACAACACAGTTCACTGCACTTATCCGGTGTATGTTGTATGTTTTCACGGAAGCTTGTCGTTACAAATGAACCAAGCCAGTGCAAAGATGATATGATTCATTATTTCATCTCCGAGTGTATCTCATCCTCAACATACACTAAATTGTAATGAGTATGTGTATGTGGGATGAGGTAAATTACACAGATGGTCATGGTAATTCAGAAGCTTTGTGGAATGTTTGCAAACTTAATATGCTTTTTGACAGTTGGTCAAAAATGTATATGCTAATGAGGTGACCAGGGCCTATTATACTCCATGTCTTCGGGCAGGAGATCAGAGGCACACTGCAGCAGCTATATTCTGATGAATTCAGCCACAAGCATTCAACAGTTGTCAATGGATCATGTAATTGACATGTAGTCAATTAATTTGTTTAGCAGGAGTTTGTTGCCATTGCGAATGACAGAGTGGTTAACAGGTTGTGACTTTTGGAAAAACATTTAATCTAGAATCGGCTTCCTATTTCGCAACAAAGCTTCCCTCACTCATGCTGCCAAACATACCCTCGTAAAACTGACCATTCTACCGATCCTTGACTTCGGCAATGTCATCTATAAAATAGCCTACAACACTCTACTCAGCAAACTGGATGTAGTCTATCACAGTGCCATCCGTTTTGCCACCAAAGCCCCATACACTACTCACCACTGCGACCTATACACTCTCGTTGGCTGGCCCTCGCTTCATACTTGTCGCCAAACCCACTGGCTACAGGTTATCTACAAGTCTCTGCTGGGGAAAGCCCCGTCGTATCTCACCTCACTGGTCACCATAGCAGCACCCACTCGTAGCACGCGCTCCAGCAGGTATATCTCACTGGTCACCCCCAAAGCCAATTCCTCCTTTGGTCGACATTCCTTCCAGTTCTCTGCTGCCACTGACTGGAACGAACTGCAAAAATCACTGAAGCTGGAGATTCCCATCTGGTTAAATAAAGGTGAAATAAAAAATAAATAAATAAATGTCTTATGGAATATGGAAATACTTGAGAGCTACACAGAAACAAACATTAAAAGTGATATATCGGCATTACGCTCACATTTTCTAAGGAAAATGTGTCATTTTTTATTTGACCAATTTTTTTTATGTCAGTTTGAAGTAACATCATGAAACAAATCATCCCAAACATTTTCTCAGCACCCCTATTGCCGAAGAAAGTGAACATGAGAAAAGTGCACTATTCTAATAACTCTCTTTTAATAGAAGAATGAGCATTGTGTGTCATGTATTCAATGTTAAACTGGGCAGTTTATTGTGCACAAGAAAGCACCAGCTCCTCCCTCTTCCATGCTTATGTCATCGGCCCTTTAAAGTGATCCCACCGACAGTTGATGGTTAACAAGCTTGCTAGACTGGTCCTGCCTCACAATCATTTTGCTTGAGAACCTACGGCAATATTATCCCATATTGGAGTGTAGAGAGCCAGGTGATCCCAACCAGGCACCAATGCAGCGCCTCAACAACCGGTCGGAGAGCCACCTCAGTGGACAGGTGGAGTGTGAGTTGGACAGCCTGGGGAAGGGTTCCTGGGTGAACCAGGGGTACTGTGGCTCTCCTCCACCCATACCTCGGGCTATCAGCACCGTCTACAACCCCCAGCCTCTGTACCCCCAAGGCTCCTTCGAGGGCATGTGCAAACTGACCACGCCGAGCCCTTTCCCAACCGAGGTCAAGCCGGAGGAGACAGGTTCTGATAAAAAACGCGGTGGATGCTGCTCATTTTTTAAAGGTAGTAATTGGTTCACCATCGTTGGGTTGTTGTTGTATTTTGTATTTCCTTCATTTGAATGATTTTACCTGGCAATGTTATCAAGTTGAAATGATGTACAGACTAATGCTGTGCCGGAAATATTCCCTTCCTTGGCATGTCATGGAAGGAAATGTGTACGGCCTTAAATTAGTATATATTTTCAGAGTTCTCTGAAATTATGGGATGTTCTTCATTTATGTAGGACTGTGGGGCACGACACTGACTGAGAACACATCGGACAACCGGGAACTGTTTGTTAGGACCACTCTGAGGGAATTACTGGTCTATTTGGTGTTCCTTGTGGACATATGTCTATGTAAGTATGTCAACAATGCATGTTTTTTTTTGTTCATGGCTATGTATATTGAGTGAATACATATTTCAATGTAAGGATATGACTGTATGACAATTTCACATGGAAAATGACAATTTCAAGTCTGCCGCTACTGTACATGTGTCTTAAAAACGGACATTCAAACAATAATTCATTTTTTCGACTAACAGTAATTGTGGTATTTGAGTTACTTAGCAAGTGTTCGGGTACAATTCAGGAACAATAAACGTTGTTGCAGGGATTAGCTTGGCATTTTTATGATTTTCTATATAATGCTCTGTTTTGGAAGTCTGACCTGCCCTTTTTGTTGTGTCAGAGTGTGCCAGGTCATGGGTAAGCAAAGCAAACGCATGATCTGTGCCTTGTACATAGATCTAGTAACGATGCAGACTGGTTGACAATAGGCAACACAGACAGAAAGTATGCCTTATCTGAGTGTAATCGGCATCTCAATGATCACTGTGCCTTTGGCAAACTGAAACCTGTGTTGATTTATCATCAGCTCTTTCAATCTGCTTTAGTGCCCTATTATAAAATACCCTCCCCCTCCCTTCTGGCTGAAAGGCATTGTCCAGCGGGACATTACGACTGAAAGGAACACAGACAGAGTGCTCCTGCCTTTCACTGATAAGAGCATGGGGCTTAAGCCATTGTTGCTTTGTCTGCAGCGGATTTACATCGTTTGATACGACTATTTGCGTCGCCCCAGTGTTCCATCTCTTCAACAAATGACCTGCTCTAATCGGTGCCACTTGGACTTCTGTGACGTGGTTTGACTTCTGTGATGTGATTTTCACTAAATTACAAATCTTGAATGAGACTCTCTGGCCCGCGTGTCTGTTTCAGACGTTCCTTATCTTGGACTTTTGAGAGGACAACGTGGTCTGACTGAGCCCTGAGCAAAGTCTGATATTATGAATCCATGGCTGGATATAACAATGTCGCTACATGTTGTCTTTCAGTGACATATGGCATGACCAGCTCCAATACCTACTACTACACCAAAGTCATGACAGACCTGTTTGTGCTTACGCCCAGTGGCAACGGAGTTACGTTTCAGTCCATTAGCAGCATGGCAGACTTCTGGACGGTACGTACCTGCTCTAACCCTGCGGAAATATTGAACTGTCTGATATCAACTTGTACCGATACAATTACTTTGATCACGAATAGCACAAATGTGACATAAGTCCATAAGTGACATCAAGATATCATAAGATAGTAATAATAATACAACATTAAAGGAAATACCAATGCGTTGTTATAAACCAACTAAAATCATAAATGCTTCTACCTGTTCATGCTGTGGCCTACCTACCTCTATTTGAACAGTATGCCCAGGGCCCAATGCTGGACGGCCTCTACTGGACCAAATGGTACAATGACCAGTCCCTACAGAATGGGGACAACTCCTTCATCTACTATGAGAACATGCTGCTCGGGGTACCCAGGATGAGACAGATCAAGGTGATGAACAACTCCTGTAAGGTCCACAAAGACTTCCGCAACGAGATCTCCGGATGCTTTGATGTCTATAATGAGAAGAAGGAGGATGAGGTAGACTTTGGCCTTGTTAACGGAACTGCGTGAGTTCAAATGTTCTTTTCAATGCTTGTTTGTCCTGACATGGCTGTAGTTGAATCCTATTGCACCATACACTCTTGGAAGAAAAGGTGCCATGTAGAACCTAAAAGGGTTCTTCGGCTGTCCCCATAGGAGAACCCTTTGAAGAACCCTTTTTGGTTCCAGGTGGAACCCTTTAGGTTCAAGGTACAACTCTTTTGGGTTCCATGTAGAACTGTTTTCACATAGAACCCAAAAGGGTTCTACCTGAAACCAAAAAGGATTCTCCCTGGACCTAAAAAGGGTTATCCAATGGGGACAGCCGAAGAACCCTATTTCTTTTTTCAGACCAATTTGGGTGTCAATCAAATAGACATTAAGACAACTTTGAAAAGATTGACTGTAGATCTGAAAGGCCTATGATAAAATACATTCTCTCCTCTATGTCTGCAGCTGGCAATACCACAATGAGAAAGAGATAAAAGGTTCGGCCCACTGGGGTCTGCTGACCACGTACAGCGGTGGAGGGTACTACCAGGACCTGAACAGGACCAAGGAGGAGAGTGCTGAGATCCTGATGGAGATGAATAACAACCTGTGGTTGGACCATGGCACCAGGGCCGTGTTCATCGACTTCTCCACTTACAACGCTAACATCAATCTGTTCTGTGTCATCAGGTAGGGAGAACAGACCACTTCACGCAGTAACGCCACTGTAGACTCTCTCACAAGTTCTCATGTATATTGCCTATAGAAAGTCTACACTCCTTGAACATTTTTCACATTTTGTTGTGTTACAAAGTGCAAAAATGTATCCACTCACTACTTACTGCAAGTCGCTCTGGATAAGAGTGTCTGCTAAATGACTCAAATGTAAATGTAAATATATTTCATTGTATTTTTTTGTCATTGATCTACACAAAATACTCCAATAATGTCAAAGTGAAAATTAATAAAAATGTAAGAACTAAATATAGTAATTGCATAAGTATTCCCTCCCTTTGTTGAGGCAAAACGAAAGTCAATTTTGGCTTAACAAATCACACAAGTTATAATGACTCACTCTATGTGAAATAGTACATTAAAAAAT
The DNA here is from genome assembly GCF_057628025.1 of Oncorhynchus mykiss. Lineage (NCBI taxonomy): Eukaryota > Metazoa > Chordata > Actinopteri > Salmoniformes > Salmonidae > Oncorhynchus > Oncorhynchus mykiss. The sequence goes on from NC_143022.1 coordinate 64,785,416, forward strand.
GTAGAACTACCCCTTCCTCTGTCAGGTTTCACAGTCAAGTACTGAATTTGAAGCACAGATTCATTCAACAGTAAAGACCAGGAACATTTTCGAAAACCTTATAAAGAAGGGCAGGGATTGGTAACAATAACAAATCAGACATTGAATATCTCTCTAAGCATGGTCAAGTTAATACTGATGCTGTGGATGGTGTATTAAACCACCCAAACACATAAAAGATACAGTCATCCTTCTGAACTGAGCTGCAGGACAGGAGGGGAACTGCTCAGGGATCTCACCAGGAGGTCAAATCAAATCAAATTGTATTGGTCACATACATGTGTTTAGCAGATGTTATTGCGGGTGTAGCGAAATGCTTGTAAATTGGTGATTTTTAAAACAGCTACAGAGTTCAATGGCTGGGATAGGAGAAAACTGAGAATGGATCAACAACATTGTAGTGACTTGTAGTGACCTAAATGACTGAGTGAAAAGAATACAAATATAGAGAATAAAAATATTCCAAAACATGCATACAGTACCTTTGTAAAGTATTCAGACACCTTTACTTTTTGCATATTTTGTTACGTTACAGACTTATTCAAAAATGTATTAAATATATATTTTTCGCATTCAATCCACACACAATACCCCATAATAACAAAGCAAAAACAGGTTTATAGAAATATTTGCTAATTTAAAAAACTTTAAAAACAGAAATAGCTTATTTATATAAGTATGTAAGCAACTTTGGCAGTGATTACGGAATCAAGTCTTCTTAGGTTTGACACTACAAGCTTGGCACACCTGTATTTGGGTAGTTTCTCCCATTCTTCTCTGCAGATCCTCTCAAGCTCTGTCAAGTTGGATGGGGAGGTCTCTCCAAGTCCGGACTCTGGCTGGGCCACTCAAGGACATTCAGAGACTTGTCCCAAAGCCACTCCTGCATTATATTGGCTGTTTGCTTAGGGTTGTTGTCCTGTTGGAAGGTGAACCTTCACCCCAATCTGAGGTCCTGAGCACTCTGGAGCAGATTTTCATCAAGGATCTCTCTGTACTTTGCTCCGTTTATCTTTGCCTCAATCCTGACTAGTCTCCCAGTCCCTGCAGCTGAAAAACATCCCCACAGCATGATGCTGCCACCTCCATGCTTCACACGGTAGGGATGGTGCCAGGTTTCCTCCAGACATGACACTTGGCATTCAGGCAAAAGAGTTTCCTCTTGGTTTCATCAGACCATTGTTTCTCATGGTCTGAAAGTCTTTAGGTGCCTTTTGGCAAACTCCAAGTGGGCTGTCATGTGCCTTTTACTGAGGAGTGGCTTCTGTCTGGCCACTCTACCATAAAGGCCTGATTGGTGGAGTGCTTCAGAGATGTTTGTCCTTCTGGAAGGTTCTCCCAGCTCCACAGAGGAACTCTAGAGCTCTGTCAGAGTGGCCATTGTGGTTCTTGGTCACCTCCCTGACCTGCAGCTCCACCTCCTCCCCACTCTACCATAAAGGCCTGATTGGTGGAGTGCTTCAGAGATGGTTGTCCTTCTGGAAGGTTCTCGCATCTCCACAGAGGAACTCTAGAGCTCTGTCAGAGTGGCCATCGGGATTATTGGTCACCTCCCTGATCTCCCCCGGGTGGCCAGCTCTAGGAAGAGTTTGGGTGGTTCCAAACTTCTTCTATTTAAGAATTTTGGAGGCCACTGTGTTCTTGGGGACCTTCAATGCTGCAGAAATTTCTGCTACTCTTCCCCAGATCTGTGCCTCGACACAATCCTGTCTCGGAGCTCTACGGACAATTCCTTCAACCTCATAACTTAGTTTTTGCTCTGACATGCACTGTCAACTGTAGGACCTTATATAGACAGTTGTGTGCCTTTCCAAATCATGTCCTATCAATTGAATTTACCACAGGTGGACTCCAATCAAGTTGTAGAAACATCTCAAGTATGATCAATGAAACATTGATCAGGATGCACCTGAGCTCAATTTCGGGTCTCATAGCAAAGGGTCTGAATACTTATGTGAATAAGGTATTTCAATTTTTTATTTTTTATAAATTAGCAAAAATGTCTAAAAATCTGTTTTCACTTCGTCATTATGGGGTATTGTGTGTAGATTTCTGAGGATTATTTTTTAAATGTATTTAAGCAATTTCAGAATAAGGATGTATGGTATGGGTATGGGGATGCTTGACATTGGTAAAGACTGGGAAGTTTTTCAGGATGAAAGAAACGTGATGGAGCTAAGCACAGGCAAAATCCTAGAGGAAAACCTACTTCAGTCTTCTTTACACCAGACACCAGACACTGGCAGAGGAATGAAATATCCTAATAAAATACCATACCAAATGCACCTTTCAATAACCTACAACATAAAGCCAAATCTACACTGGCGTTGGTTACCAATGTTCCTGAGTAGCCAAGTTACCGTTTTGACTTAAATCTGCTTGAAAATCTATGGCAAGACATGAAGATTGCTGTCTAGCCATGATACAGGTGTGAAAATACATGTTTGAAAAGCTCTTATGAGACTTACCCAAGAAGACTCACAGCGGTAATCGCTGCCAAAGGTGTTTCTAACGTGTTGACTCAGGGGAGGGAATACTTATCTACTCAAGGTATATTAGTGTTTCATTTTCCATTCATCATTTTTTTTTTAATTACATTTTTCTTCCACTTTAACATTACAGAATATATTGTGTAGATCGTTGACAAAAAAAAGACAATTAAATCCATTTTAAACCCACTTTATAACACAATAAATTGTGAACAAATCCAAAGTGAGGGTAGACTTTCTATAGACACTGTATATGGTGTCCATATTAGGACTGAGTCCGGTGACTTTGGATGTCTTCCGTGGATGTCCAAATATGGACATTATACATGTATTCTTTCACAGTGGTTAAAAGTGATTTCCTTTTCTGCAGGTTATTAGTTGAATTTCCGGCCACTGGTGGAGCGATACCCTCATATCAGATTAGAACGGTGAAGCTGATTCGTTACATCACCTACTGGGACTACTTCATCATTGGCTGTGAGATGGTGTTCTGCCTGTTCATCCTCTACTACATTGTGGAGGAGATCCTTGAGCTCCGAATCCACGGGTTCTCCTACTTCAGCAGTATCTGGAACACTCTGGATGTGGTTGTCATACTGGTGAGAGGACAGGCTGAAACATCATTCTCAATCTAAGTACTCAGTAACACAAGAATCGCATCAGTCACATATCAACCAGTGGTGGCTGGTGAGCTACATAGCTGAGGAGGATGATTGATGCTGATTTACGAGTTATGATAAACCTAACCTGAACCTCACACAAATCTGTTTTCCACAGCTTGCCATTGTCGCAATCATCTTCAATGTTTTTCGCACCATTAAAGTGGACAAATTACTTGGTAAACTCTTAGAACAACCTGGCATTTATGCAGACTTTGAATTTCTTGCATTCTGGCAAACACAATACAACAACATGAATGCAGTGAACTTGTTCTTCGCTTGGATCAAGGTAGATGACTTCTTTCTTCCTCAGAATGTATCAATACTTGAATGCATTTAATTTCATTGTTGTCGGTGCCCAAAGTTTGACTCCTCCTGTTCTTGCCTCTAGGTTTTCAAGTACATCAGTTTCAATAAGACTATGACTCAGCTGTCTTCTACTCTGGGCCGCTGTGCCAAAGACATCATGGGATTCGCCATTATGTTCTTCATCGTGTTCTTTGCATACGCTCAGCTTGGCTACCTGCTCTTTGGTACGGAGGTGAAATCCTTCAGCACCTTCGTCAAGTGCATGTAAGAGAGCGCCAAAAATAGTTCTTATTCTCTTAAATAAATAACAATCCAACACCCACGCAAGCAATTGGCCAGATTTTGAAAACAGTATCGATCAATTACTCTAATTGGTTTCCTTTTTCTCTGTAGCTTTACACAGTTCCGGATTATTCTTGGAGATTTTGATTATGATGCCATTGAACGTGCCAACAGAGTCCTGGGGCCAATCTATTTCGTCACCTATGTGTTCTTTGTCTTCTTTGTGCTGCTTGTAAGTTGGAACAAACGGAACAAAATACTTTCTACTAGATTTTCGAAGTGTAAACTAAACCTTGCCATCTTATGTTCATGGAATTTCTTCCCTAGAACATGTTTCTGGCTATCATCAACGACACATATTCTGAGGTCAAGGAAGAGCTGTCATCCCAGAAGGATGAGCTGCAGATTACTGACATCATCAAACAGGTAAACATATATATTATACCAATGTAAGATGGCATATGATACATATCAGAATATAAAATATACAGTACACTGAGTATACAAAAACATTAAGAACACCTGCTCTTTCCATGACAGACTGGCCAGGTGAATCCAGGTGAAAGCTATGATCCCTTATTGTTGTTAAATCCACTTCAATCAGTGTAGATGAAGGGGAGGAGACAGGTTAAAGAAGGATTTTTAAGCCTTCAGTCAATTGAGACATGGGTTGTGTACGTGTGCCACTCAGAGGGTGAATGGGCAAGACAAAAAGTGTAAGTGCCTTTGAACGAGGTATGGTAGTAGTGCCAGGTGCACCAGTTTGTGTCAAGAACTGAAACGCTGCTGGGTTTTTCATGCCAAACTGTTCCCCGTGTGTTTCAAGAATGGTCCACCACCCAAAGGACATCCAGCCAACTTGGCACAAATGTGGAAAACATTGCAGTCGACATGGAATGCTTTTGACACCTTGTAGAGTCCATCCCCCGACAAATTGAGGCTGTTCTGAGGGCAAAGGGGGAGATGCAACTCAACAATGTTACTAATGTTCGCTGTACTCAGTGTATATAACATATGCAAAAAAATAACAAAATAAAACATGCATACATTTTTGTGTTTCAGAGCTACATGAAGACATTTATGAAATTGAAATTGAAAAAGGAGAAGATATCCGATGTTCAGAAAGTACTACGATCTGGATCAAACAAACTAGAATTCAAAGACTTTAGAGAAACTCTGAAAGAGTAGGTCACTATCCTCTCTGACAGAAGAAAAATCCATAGACATAAATCAATAGCGTTCAGATTCTAGTCTATACTCTCCTCTCTTGTCTTAACCCTACAGGTTGGGACATGCCGACCATGAGATATCGGAAGCTTTCTCCAAATTCGACCACGATGGAAACCAAATTCTAGACCAAGAGGAGCAGGAAAGGATGAAGAGGGAGCTGGAGGAGAAGAGGGTTAGTGGACTTGGCTAAACGAGCAATTTAACCTAACCCCTCTGCTATTCATACGATAAAAGAAATCCATTCATGCATTTTCTCATGTCATTATCCTCAGGATGCTCTTTGTGCCGAGCTCAACAACCTTGGAAAAAACTATGGGAATGGATCTCTGGAGAAATCCACGATGGATATAGATGAGCGTGGCAAGCCAAGTAACACTCTGGTGGAGCAGGAGGACTTCCAGAGGTGTGTTGAATATTTGCATTGAGTATAACGCATGGTTAATCTCAGCTCCCAGATCAAAATCAGATAGGCTATCAAGAGAGACAGGAAACTGATACTATTTACAAAGATGGACACTTTGTAAAAAATATGTCCAAACAAACATCTACGTACGTGCACCATGAATGACTCCTAATTGACCTGTGTCATATGATCCACAACCTTTTTTATAATCCTATGAAACATCAAGAGCCGGTTACATACTGAGGTCGAGATGTAAACTGTACATGCATTGTTGTTGTCAGACAACAATTATCTTTCAAATGAGACTCTAGAAATACACTACATGAACAGAATAATGTGGATACCTGCTCGTCAAACATCTAATTTCAAAATCATTGGCATCAATATGGAGTCGGCCTACGTCTTTGCTGCTATAACAGCCTTCACTCTTCTGGAAAGGTTTTCCACTAGATGTTGGAACATTGCTGTGGTGTCTTGCTTCCATTCAGCCACAAGAGCTCTTCAGTAAGGTCATTCTTCTGCCAATGTCTGTCTATGGAGATTGCATGGCTGTGTGCTCGATTTTATACACCTGTCAGCAACGAGTGAGGCTGAAATAGCCAAATCCACTAATTTTAATGGGTGTCCACATACTTTTGTATCTATAGTGCATCAGAGGAAGTAAATATCAAACCACACATCCATGCAGTCATGTCCAGCATTACACCATTTTCATTGTGTACCATCTACTCTAATGGCAATTATTTTTCCTCTATTCCGTCAAAGGTTGGTCAGACAGGTTCTCCAACTAGAACACTCAGTAGCTGCTATCATGACCAAGATGGATATAGTCACGGAGAAACTGGAACTGCAGGAGAGCAACAGGACTAATGGGAAGGAGACAATGGGAAAACCAAGTGTGGCCAAAAACTATGTGAGAATGTTTGGAATTCAATTAAGCTTTCTGTGTTGAGCATGTTTGATATTCAACTAAGTTTCCTGCTCGGGTATTCGATCAGGTTTTCCGTCTCGAGCATCTTTGGTATTCAATTAGGTTTTCGGTGTTGAACATGCTTATCAATCACATTTTCGGTCTTGAACATGTTTGGTATTCAATCAGGTTGTCTGTCGTGCATTTTTGGTATTTATTCAATAAAGTTTGCAAGAGTTGACCACTTGTTTACTGTACATTTCCCCAGAACGAAAAATCAGCTTCGGATGGGAATGTTATGGTATATCTGGAAAGAGGGACGAGGGCTGAGATGGCACCCTGGAGATCAACCATTCCTGCAGGAAGTGCCCCCTATGATCGTCCTGGGACAGGCTGGACAATGGCCAACAGCCACATGTGAAGCATATTTAACTGACTTAAAGGCAATGGTGAATGGCTTAACAGGTTATTAACACTTCAAGTCGTGTTCAAAATTCTGCTATATACTGTACATGTATTCCATTTTAGTCAGAGAGAGAGGGGATAAGATAATGTAACATGGAACTTTATATATTCATTGTACTCTCCATACATTTGTGCTGGGCTTTGTGACTGATGTGTTAATCTTGTTTGTTGTCGATGCCATTTCTAAAAACAATTTTATCTTCTGAGTTTGTGTATAAGACAAAAGTGAAATGTATATGTACAATATTCTACACTATATAAGTACTCCCTCCACCTTGCACCTGACTTATTGTGCATAATTCCTAAATATACAGGAACTTCTAAATTGAGTTTAAGTGCTTTAATATTGACAAGCGTCCCTTGGAACATGCAACTAAGACTATTTATCTTTTGACTACTTTATATGTGTTTAAATCTAGAATATTCTTTAAAAAATGAGATAGGTGTATATATATATAGACTTCCTGTAAAGATCTAGACTCGCCTCAATTCAAAGCTGTTGCTCATTGTATCTGTTGTACATAACTAATTACTCAATGAAGTGTCTCTCAATGTTTCTGAATAAAGTCAGATAGTAAGATTGCATTTCCTTCTTAATCTTTTACCCCTTGAGGGCTAATCATAACACGTTACAACCACTGTTTGACTACTTTTGAGATTACACTATAACAATGTATAGTGTAAGTCATTATAGATGCTCATGTTTATAATGAAAATCTTGACATTTATTCATGAAACTTTACTTTATATGCTTCCTTTCTTTACAATTCCTTTTCTTTTTCCCCAACTTAATCCATCTCTCTTGCCCAATACAGTCTTTAAAGAAAATATATATTTGTTCCTTCTTCAATTCCAAAACACTTAATTACTTAATATAGCTACATCTAATTTTACCGGCATTAAGAATATAATAGAAGAACAAATCTATTCCAGTAGGTGAAGAGATCGATGTATGTGGGCCGCAAAATCCTCCAATGAAATAAAAGATACCTTTCATAGAAGTAAAAATGTAAAATAATAATAATACATAACTTAGTTGTCAAGCAAAGAAGCATTATAAAAATATATATATTGTATCGACATGTATAGCTAGGTTTCCATCCAACGTGTGACAGATTCTCATGCCAAAATTCTAAAACCTGCATAAAACAACAGGCACATTTTCCCACCAGATTTCTTCAAACGGATTTATTGTGGATAAAAGTCTGTGTGCGATGATGTAGTGCACATAAAAAATAACTTTTGAGGTTAAATTCCTATGTACCGAATGGAAAATACAAATTCAATGGGTTTCCATCGCATTTTCAACGCTGCTGATGGTTTTCTCACAAAAAAAAACGTTATAGAGCAAACGTGCCCAATCTGGTCTTGGCACGTGCGCTCTAGCCAACAGCTCGCAGATAGTGCAGGTAGGCTACCTACATTATGATGATATTATTATGGATAACAGCGATTTTATTTGTATTGTCAAATGGCAGCCAAGCATCGATCATCGTGTCACCAGAATAAGACCCTCGATATTTGAATGAGTATCGAGCTCATCAAGTGCACTTTCACCACCCTATGATCATAATTGATTTAATCTGTTGCCTGAAAAAACAGCTTGTTTTCCCGAGTCGTAGTGGGAGGACCACAAGTTACTTCGATATGATGGTTATTGTATCAATATTTGCACATAGAGGCGTTCCCACTGCCATTTCTCGCATAATAAAATGTACCGACATTCGTTCGTCGAACGAAGGAATTGTCTGTCGGCATTTATAACATTGTAACGGCATATCCTGTTTCCATCATCAAGTAATTCATGCGCATGAAATGGTTGGATGGAAACCTGGTTTCTGATTCATATGCCAGTGCTTTCTACGATCTCTTGGAGTGCAGTGGGCACCAATAATGTATATAAACCCTGGATTGCCAATGCTATGTATTGGCCAATGAGATGTTTTGAAGCCACCCGGTCGGCCATATTGGCACTCCCAAAAAGAAGCAGTCCTCCATAGTGTGTGTGTGTGTGTGTGCGCACACGCTATAACATCAGTATATCTTTTTGGGTAGGTTCCCCTACACAATCACCTACAGAGAACGCTCAGTCACTCACACTTGAGTGAGACAGTCTAAGGTTTGTTCAAATCTATTTAATTCAAATCTATGGTATTATTTTGCATGTTTGACAGACCAATTTAATATTCATGTTAGTGCAATTTCCATAGTTTAGTTACTCATAACATTGATTGCCTCAGTAATAGACACGCAGGCACGGACACAGACACACAGGCTGTGCACACACACACACATTCTTTCTTTCACCTCCTTCCTTGTCCATGGACACCCATGGATGACCTCTTTATGGGTTGGTTTTCGTCCTCTCTCCCCCCAACACCACCAACATCTCTCTCCCCCTCCACCCCGTCTACGAGTGTTCAGATTCCAGAAACGGAATGCTGCTTTTCTGGGTTCTACCTGGCCAACTTCCTCCTCCTGCCCCTCAATACCTGGGTCCTGTGGTTCGGAACCAGGCCGACAGTTTCCACAGCACAAGCAACGACAACAGACATCTTCACCTGTAACCTGGCTGCTATGGAGATAATCAACAGCTTTGAAATGTTCTGCAAAATTGTTGGCCACTACCTGAATGCAGTGGCGTGCCGTGGGCCTGAGGCCTGGGCCTTCAGTGAGGTCCTACACAGTCCCACCCGAAATAATCCACCTCTTATTACCATCATTATGATGCCATGGCTCTAGACACTATACATTTAGACAGAAACGCAGTATAACCAGGCGTCACCCAAAAACATGACACAATCAATGAGTCTTTTAAATATTTCCCTATTTTTCTTCACCTTTTCATTGTGCGGCTCCGTTGCCCTGAACGCTTGTTCGTTGAGCTGTAGATCCACTCGGGTGTCCCCAAAAGTTTTCAAAAGCACCATTGCTTGTAAGTGCCCGGCCGTACTTTGGTGTCTCGTTACTGCCTTGGTTAGACAACTCAAGTTTGCAAAGCCAGTGTGGCTCCAAACACCAAATCCATCACTTGCAAATAATAGGCATTCCCAGCAGTACAATTTACAGTGCTTCTCGGAGCCTGTGAGCCATTGATAGCGCTCGTAGTTGGAACTTTGAAAGTGGCGAACAAACCCCTTTCCCGCCTGTGACAGGCTTTGTAGCGTCGGCGTCGGGCGACCTCTCCTTACAATGTCTAACTTTTCTTGAAAAGTTTGTCTTGAGAATGGCGTTAAATTATATCCTCGACCAAATCGATATCTTCTCCTCCTTCCGCCATTGTGGTTTGAAAAAACAGCTTAGTAGTACACAAATTAATTTGTTTATCAAATTCAGTTTCCTAGTTTTGAAGTTCTGCATAGACCTGCCCATAGGACCTGCCTCTCAATATTGGTAATCCAATCAAAAGACGTGCACGCACTACGCCTGCTAGCTGGCTCCTGTGTAACACTGGAGCCAGCCAGCAGGCGTACAATAGCCAACTCTAAAGCTGATTGGTTGACACAAAATTTTCATTTCCATTCACTTCAAGCTACAAGCGATTCTGTTGATTCTGAAGGCCTGAGGGGCAGATTTTAGACCCCTGGCAACTCATGATGGCTGAATATGATTGGATAAAAGATCTAACATAAAGACCAGCCCTCCAAATCTCAACCTGGGGCTGGAAGCAGTGCAACCAAGAGGAAAGCTTTGAAATGAAGAGTATAACTCTTACTCTGGGGAATAATTTAATACAAATTTGTGGTAAAATATATATATTTTTAAATTATATTCTGATGATGTTTAGGCCAGCAGAGAAGGCCTTGCTGGCCCGGACGGCCCAACACTGCCTGAATGTGGTTGTACTGATGGTCATCACTGTGGTAGAGAACGGCCTTATCACATCTGGTAGAAGATCTCTGTTCCACTGATGTACCTGCCTGGAGCGCTACCTGCTTGTGGTCCATCCTGTGGCCTAACTGAGGCTCAGAGCTCCCCAGAACGAGTGGGCAGAGCCTGGGGTTGTCTGGCGAATCAGTCTGTGCTGGGTGGGGGTGGTAGCGTGGTACTTTCCATCCTTTCCAACCAAACCATTTTTCAGGGAATGTTCCTACTCGCTTTTATGATAATGTGCTTCTGCAGCTTGGCCATTCTGAGATCTCTGAATGGTCCAGGGCTGGGGGGGATGGGGTAGGGAGTGACCAATCAAAGATGAGGGCGTTCAGAACAATTGTGGTCGTCCTGGTGGTGCTGGTGGTCGGTATCGGGTCGTCTCTCTGTTGAATGAAGTGCTTTTGTACAACAAGGTTTGCATAGCTCGCTCAGTCACTTTTGCATTGTCCTTTCCAAGCAAATTCTGTTCCGCCTCTTTTTTTTAAAACTATACAAGTTTGGAAAACTGGCTTGTCTTCAAAACCCTAATCCTAGGGACTAATATTCTGCAGGTTTGATTTTGATAATTGGTGTTGGTATTTTATTAGGATCCCCATTAGCTGTTGCAAAAGCAGCAACTACTTTTCCTGGGGTCCACACAAAACATAATACAGAATGACATAATACAGAACATCAATAGACAAGAACAAGCTCAAAGACAGAGCTCAAGGACAGAACTACTTTAAAGCTGTTTTACCCTTTTTTTGTGTCAGGTAACCTACCTAACTTTTAAAGGAGCTATGCTGTACTTGACTTCCTATGATGTACCTTACAGCCATTGAGCAAACGTTACTACAAAATGTCTTGCACAACTAGCTCAATTAGTTATCACTTTATTTTGCGATTCCACTGCTGTCAACAGTTTTTGCCTGATAACTTGCAAGTGAAGCAGAGTGAATTTGTTTCAACGTTTCTTCTACTTGCCTCCGCACCTCGTATACCTTTAACCTTTTTCAAAGAGCTGAGGAGGCGAGCAAAAACAGGAGATTCTCCCAATGAGTTCATCTGACTCTGGGTAAGTAGAAAAAGGGCTTTAACAAAGATGGATACTCAGTTTGTCTGGCACTGTGACAAGCATCATAATGGGATTTCTATTTTCTGTAGGCCTACTTGCTACTGCAATGGTGTTGTGTATCTGTTACAAGACTATGTGCTTGATTTAAGTCCTAAATGTTGTCAATAAAGAAAAATGCTTTAAATTAAAATGTTTTCATTTTATTAATTTGTTGATTGTATTTACACTATAGGTAGTATCAAGTCATATATATACACTGCTCAAAAAAATAAAGGGAACACTTAAACAACACAATGTAACTCCAAGTCAATCACACTTCTGTGAAATCAAACTGTCCACTTAGGGAGCAACACTGATTGACAATAAATTTCACATGCTATTGTGCAAATGGAATAGACAACAGGTGGAAATTATAGGCAATTAGCAAGACACCCCCAATAAAGGAGTGGTTCTGCAGGTGGTAACCACAGACCACTTCTCAGTTCCTATGCTTCCTGGCTGATGTTTTGGTCACTTTTGAATGCTGGCGGTGCTTTCACTCTAGTGGTAGCATGAGACGGAGTCTACAACCCACACAAGTGGCTCAGGTAGTGCAGCTCATCCAGGATGGAACATCAATGCGAGCTGTGGCAAGAAGGTTTGCTGTATCTGTCAGCGTAGTGTCCAGAGCATGGAGGCGCTACCAGGAGAAAGGCCAGTACATCAGGAGACGTGGAGGAGGCCAACAACCCAGCAGCAGGACCGCTACCGCCGCCTTTGTGCAAGGAGGAGCAGGAGGAGCACTGCCAGAGCCCTGCAAAATGACCTCCAGCAGGCCACAAATGTGCATGTGTCTGCTCAAACGGTCAGAAACAGATTCCACGAGGGTCGTATGAGGGCCTGACGTCCACAGGTGGGGGTTGTGCTTACAGCCCAACACCGTGCAGGACGTTTGGCATTTGCCAGAGAACACCAAGATTGGCAAATTCGCCACTAGTGCCGTGCTCTTCACAGATGAAAGCAGGTTCACACTGAGCACGTGACAGTCTGGAGATGCCGTGAAGAACATTCTGCTGCCTGCAAAATCCTCCAGCATGACCGATTTGGTCAGTCATGGGTCGGTGGGTCAATCATGGGTCGGTGGGTCAGTCATGGTGGGTCAGTCATGGTGTGGGGTGGCATTTCTTTGGGGGGCCGCACAGCCAGAGGTAGCCTGTCTGCCATTAGGTACCGAGATGAGATCCTCAGACCCCTTGTGAGACCATATGCTGGTGCGGTTGGCCTTGGGTTCCTCCTAATGCTAGACCTCATGTGGCTGGAGTGTGTCAGCAGTGTGTCAGCAGCTATGGACTGGCCCGCCCGTTCCCCAGACCTGAATCCAATTTAGCACATCTGGGACATCATGTCTCGCTCCATCCACCAACGCCACGTTGCACCACAGACTGTTCAGGAGTTGGCGGATGCTTTAGTCCAGGTCTGGGAGGAGATCCCTCAGGAGACCATCCGCCACCTCATCAGGAGCATGCCCAGGTGTTGTAGGGAGGTCATACAGGCACGTGGAGGCCACACACACTACTGAGCCTAATTTTGACTTGTTTTAAGGACATTACAAAGTTGGATCAGCCTGTAGTGTGGTTTTCCACTTTAATTTTGAGTGTCACTCCAAATCCAGACCTCCATGGGTTGATAATTTTTGATTTCCATTGATTATTTGTGTGATTTTGTTGTCAGCACATTCAACTATGTAAAGAAAAAAGTATTTAATAAGAATATTTCATTCATTCAGATCTAGGGTGTTATTTTAGTGTTCCCTTTATTTTTTGGAGCAGTGTAGTATTTCAAGTAGTTACTTGTGCTTAATCTTGAAAGTTGTTATAACACATTAGCATTAGAATATTTACTCCTGATTGAGGCAAACATAGCTCGAGACTTGTAGACTACAGTAAACGCACTGAACACAGCTTATTTTCTTCCAATAATTATTTTTATTGAGACCCTTTTACATTGAAAATTGAATTGTCAATTGCTGAACTTTATTCGTCATTAAAAACAATTGCCATTTTACATTCAATACTTTGAGCAACCAAGATAATACATTTTCAAAAACGTGCAATTCACCCTCAAAATGTCTCCAGGAAATGCTCATTACTCGTCTCCTGCTATTAGCTGAAAATGGCACAACTTGAAAATGATAAAATCATCAGTCATCACTAAAATCTAGAGTTCAACCTTCTAAGAAGCTTCCTTGAATAAAATAAACTGGTGCAGTAACTGACATTTAAATTAAGGCTTCTTTGTAAATTATATTGAATAGATTCAATATGTCAGCCCTGCATTGCACACTCATCTACAGTATATACAACATTAGGTTTGTGGAGCTCCTGTGATACTAAAGAGTACATGCTTGGAAACCCTCAATTCAAAATCAGGTGTTCGAGGGTTATATACACGTTTGGCCTTCCATGACCCTTCTCCATTATACGTGACATTTACAGGTATAAGCAAAAAAAAAAAAAAAAAATAGCATAGAGATTTACACGCATTATCAAGAAACTCAGCTAGTACAATGTCGGGAGATGAAGAATGTGAAGTAAATAAATGTAAATATACATAATGGCACAAATCCATATGCCTTTGAAGATTTAAAGCAAATTTGACCCTAAAAGTGCTTTTAACGTGCTTTGTTGGGCCAAAATGCTAAACGTCTTTAAGCAGGAGACAGAAAATGTGTTCACTCATATCTATCAAATGTTCAGAATGTGATTTAAAAATCAGAAACTCTTTTAACAATTTAAAGAGCATTATGTTCTGAAAATGTACAACTTCTTTCTATATGTACCTGTGCAATGTCCTATGACAAACTAGGGTATATAAATGAAATTAAGTCTGTATTTAACTACATTAAGTGGTCAACTAAAACTCATCAAAAAAATCTTTACCAAGATATCCCCTATATAAAAAAGCGTGAAAATTCAGTCCGAGTTTTTTTCTCTCCTATACTTCTTCTTGACATTTAATTTGTACACAACACAACTTCAGCCAATAAAAACAACTCCCTACCTGTCTTTATAAATAACATTTGCTTCCTCAAAAGAGGTAAACTATTGTTGTTCCTGATCTTCTCTGCTTTAAAAACACAATCTCTCCAGATGATTACAATGTTAATTACTTTATGTTCTCCTAACTGAAAGTCCACTGATTCCCACTGATGAGAGTGAGAGCCTGATCACTGTGTCTGGTAGCCAGCCATGTTGAAGTTTCCCTGGTTGGGCATCACAGGACCGGGCTGGGACGGCGCCGGGGATCCAAACCCTCCCACCCAGGCTGGGGACTGGGACTGTCTGCAACACACAACAAGGGTCACAGCACGATGCAAAAGGCTGGTAGGTGAAAGCTTTGGGCTGTGAAGCACCGAGTGCGTTAGTCACCTTGAAATGTTCTGTGCTGCTGCAGCCAGAATGGAATCCCTGTGAACAAGATGTCATAGTTTAGTGTGGCTCCGGAGTCAAACCATTTCCCCAGGCTTGCTATGACACTGGAAAACCTATGCTAGCAAATGTCAACAAGAAACAAAGTCAGGACTGTCCTTAAAATGCCTCTAAACTGCTGTTTTTCAGGAGAGAATTGTTGACAGAAAAGTAGGAGTAAAAGTCACATGAACTTTATAACTTCCACGCTGTTAAAATTTAAACTGCATACTGAAAATATAGCTGCGAGCAGAAATGAATGGGGATCAGAGGATGACACAAAAGACAAGAGCAGTCCGAGAATAAAGCAAGGCCACTGCGGAGTTGATTTACAGTGGTTTAAAAATGGACATGTAAAATCAGATGGCTGAGTTAATGAAAAATCAACAATCTTTTGACCAATTCCCTTAGCATTTCTCAAAATAAGTTAAGATGTACAGTGTAGTGTTGCAAGGTATACCAGTTCCAAGGTAATATTACAGTATCAAAACATCATGATACCAACGTTTTAGAATACTGTAGTACCGTTTCATATGATACTACTAACTATTTCCAGACCTACTGACCCAAAGAGCCTGCCGGTCCCCGTTATAAAATGTTTATACATCCAGTTGAATTTAAGCAACAGCCACTAGTCTCACAACTGATTCTCTCCATGCGCGTCCATTCCTTTGTCAGTTTTTATAAATATAGTTGAGCCGTAATTGCGAGCAGGGATGCAGACCCCGTTTTTAGATTTGTACATTTGTTACATTGGAGCTGTGCGCAAAGCGAGCAATGTTGATACATTGAATCATTTCATCGCTTGTTATAACCATGAGCACAGACCAGTCTGAGTAGCCTCTGAGTTCAGAGGGACAATAGAGCACCGCTCCGCGACAGCCTTCTTTTACTCCTCTTAAAAGCCCAATTCTTTGAGAAGTAAACATTGACTATTTTACACCTGGGGTTGCTGTACATAACTTTAACCCATTGTATAAGAGACTCAAAATTAAAGCAATCCAGGCATTAATTCATTCACACACACACACATACACACATACACACATACACACATACACACATACACACACACATATACACACAGAGGGGCAAAAAAAGTACACTGCTCAAAACAATAAAGGGAACACTAAAATAACACATCCTAGATCTGAATAAATGAAATTTATTTTTTAGTGATATTTAGTGATGTTTTGGGGCTGTTGCTGGGCAACACGGACTTTCAAATATTTTCTATGGGGTTGAGATCTGGAGACTGGCTAGGCCACTCCAGGACCTTGAAATGCTTCTTACGAAGCTACTCCTTCGTTGCCCGGGCGGTGTGTTTGGGATCATTGTCATGCTGAAAGATCCAGCCACATTTCATCTTCAATGCCCTTGCTGATGGTAGGCTTTGTTACTTTGGTCCCAGCTCTCTGCAGGTCATTCACTAGGTCCCCCCGTGTGGTTCTGGGATTTTTGCTCACTGTTCTTGTGATCATTTTGACCCCACGGGGTGAGATCTTGCGTGGAGCCCCAGATCGAGGGAGATTATCAGTGGTCTTGTATGTCTTCCATTTCCTAATAATTGCTCCCACAGTTGATTTCTTCAAACCAAACTGCTTACCTATTGCAGATTCAGTCTTCCCAGCCTGGTGCAGGTCTACAATTTTGTTTCTGGTGTCCTTTGACAGCTCTTTGGTCTTGGCCATAGTGGAGTTTGGAGTGTGACTGTGAGGTTGTGGACAGGTGTCTTTCATACTGATAACAAGTTCAAACAGGTGCCATTAATACAGGTAACGAGCGGAGGATAGAGGAGCCTCTTAAAGAAGAAGTTACAGGTCTGTGAGAGCCAGAAATCCTGCTTGTTTGTAGGTGACCAAATACTTATTTTCCACCATAATTTGCAAATAAATTCATTAAAAATCTTACAATGTGATTTTCTGGATTTTCCCCCCCTCATTTTGTCTGTCATAGTTGAAGTGTACCTATGATAAAAAGATGAGGCCTGTAATTTAAGTGGGAGAACTTGCACAATTGGTGGCTGACTAAATACTTTCTTTGCCCCACTGTATGTATGTATGTATGTATGTATGTATGTATGTATGTATGTATGTATGTATGTATGTATGTATGTATGTATGTATGTATGTATGTATGTATAAATAAATCCTAGTCATACTTTATTAAACACCTTTTCAAAATAAGCTATGAAGACCGGGCCTGGTATCTTTGATTTTTAATTAATGTTCAATTGTTAAGTAATTGTCATATATTAAAAAAATAAATAAAAAAATAAAAAAAATAAAAAAAATAAAATCGGCAGTATATCGTCCATGTAAAACAAAATAGAAAATAAAAAAAACAGGTCTGATCAGGATGAACCATATCTGGTAAAACCCCTCTTCTGTGTGCTATGCATTTCACCAGGACGTTCACATCACTACATTGAAGTGTAAAAGGGCTCCAGCTTTTATTATTATTTTTAAAAAAATGGACTGGATCTTTATACTTAGCACCTGGGTCCAGTTAATTTGTAACGAGTTTCTGTAAATTATTTATTTTTGGTAGCATTTCTATGTGGAAGATTCAAGAAAAATGTAGTGCAATTTTCCCAATTTTCCACCCAATTCCAGTTATATTTAATAAATGACACTTTCTTGAATAAGTACCTCCAATTCATTTAGTTTTTCCTCCAACCCATTTTGTGCCTCTAGTAGTTTCCATTACCATCTACATGCACCATCATTTCCTCTATTTTCTTTATTAGTCCAGTATAATCTCTTTTGACCTGAACTGCTTTTGTTGTAATGACGAGTATTACATTGAACGGCCTCTAAAAGTCCATTTTAAAAAAGTGTCCCATACAATAAGGGCATGTGCTGTACCTATGTTGTGCAAAAAAATATTTAATTTTTGAACTATTTTCTCTGTGATTCCATTTTCAATACCCCAATCCACATGGAAATTGTATAAGAGATCTATGGATAGCAATTATATGGTGGTCCGATCGCAGTCGGTCTCCATGTACAGTACCAGTCAAAAGTTCGGACACCTCATTCAAGTTTCTTTATTTTTACTATTTAATCAATTGTAGAGTAATAGTGAAGACATCAAAACTATGAAACACCACATATGGAATCATGTAGTAACCAAAAAAGTGTGTTAAACAAATCAAAATAGATTTTATATTTGAGATTCTTCAAAACAGCCACCCTTTGCCTTGACAGCTTTGCACACTCTTGGAATTCTCTCAACCAGCTCTCAAACCATCTCAATTGGGTTGAGGTTGGGTGATTGTGGAGGCCAGCTCATCTGATGCAGCACCATCACTCTCCTTGGTTTAAAAGACAGTGGTTGGAATCAAAAATCTCAAATTTGGACTCCAGACCAAAGGACAGATTTCCACCAGTCTAAAGTCCATTGCTCGTGTTACTTGGGACAAGCAAGTCTCTTCTTATTGGTGTTCTTTAGTAATGGTTTCTTTGAAGCAATTCGACTATGAAGGCCTGATTCATGCAGTCTCCTCTGAACAGTTGATGTTGAGATGTGTCTATTACTTGAACACTGAAGCATTTATTTGGGCTGCAATCAAACGCTTCTGCTTATTTGAGCTGTTCTTGCCATAATATGGACATGGTATTTTACCAAATAGGGACATCTTCTGTATACCATGTCACAAAACTGATTGGCTCAAATGCATTCCAGGTGACTACCTCATGAGGCTGGTTGAGATAATGCCAAGAGTATGCAAAGCTGTCATCAAGGCAAAGGGTGGCTACTTTGAAGAATCTCAAATATAAAACATATTTTCATTTGTTTAACCCTTTTTTGGTTACTACATGATTCCATATGTGTTATGTCATTTTGTTTTGACGTCTTCACTATCATTCTACAATGTAGAAAATAGTACAAATCAAGAAAAACCCTTGAAAGAGTACATGTCCAAACTTTTGACTGGTACTGTATGTCTCACCATGTCAGGGTTTTCCAGCCTCCATATATCCACTAGTTCTAATGTATCCATAATCTCATTAAGCGCACGAGGGTGATACTTTGTAGTGCGATTTCCTTTATGATCCATTGAGGTACATATAAATCTCCCAATATAATTCATTACTTGTGAGCTCAATACAGTGCATTCGGAAGCTATTCAGACTCTAGCCCTTTTTACACATTGTTACATTACTGCCTGACTAAAATGTATCAATCTACACACAATATCCCATAATGAAACTGTTTATTATACATTTTTGCAAATGTATTGCAATAGAAAACAGAAATACCTTTACGTAAGTATACAGAGTGCCTTTGCTATGAGACTCGACATTGAGCTCAGGTGCATCCTGTTTCCATTGATCATCCTTGAGATGTTTCTACAACTTGATTGGTGTCCACCTGTGGTAAATTCAATTGATTGGACTTGATTTGGAAAGGCACACACCTGTCTATATAAAGGTCCCACAGTTGACAGTGTATGTCAGAGCAAAAACCAAGCAATGAGGTTGAAGGAATTGTCCGTAGAGCTCCGAGACAGGACTGTGTCGAGGCACAGATCTGGCGAAGGGTACCACAAAATGTCTGCAACGTTGAAAGTCCCATGAACACAGTGGCCTCCATCATTCTTAAAATGGAAGAAGTTTGGAACCACCAAGACTCTTCCTGGAGCTGGCAGCCCTGCCAAACAGAGCAAATCGGGAGGGAAGTGACCAAGAACCTGATGGTGACTGACAGAGCTCCTCTGTGGAGATGGGAGAACCTTCCAGAAGGACAACCATCTCTGCAGCACTCCATCAAATCAGTCCTTTATGGGAGAGTAGCCAGACAGAAGCCACTCCTCAGTAAAAAGCACATGACAGGTCACTTGGAGTTTACCAAAAGGCACCTAAAGGACTCTGACCATGACAAACAAACAAGATTCCCTGGTCTCTTGAAACCAAGATTGAACTCTTTGGCCTGAATGCCAAGCGTCCCATCTGGAAAAAACCTGGCACCATCCCTACGGTGAAGCATGGTGGTGGCAGCATCATGTTGCAGGGATGTTTTTCAGCGGAAGGGACTGGGAGACTAGTCAGGGACGAGGTAAAGATAAATGGAGCAAAGTACAGAGAGATCCTTGATGAAAACCTTCTCCAGAGCACTCAAGACCTCAGACTGGTGCAAAGGTTCACCTTTCAACAGGACAAAGACCTTAAGCACACAGCCAAGACAACGCAGGAGTGGCTTTGGGAAAAGTCTCTGAATGCCATTGAGTGGTCCAGCCAGAGCCCGGACTTGAACATCTCTGGAGAGACCTGAAAATACCTGTGCAGCGACACTCCCCATCCACCCTAACAGAGCTTGAGGGGATCTGCAGAGAAGAATGGAAGAATCTACTGATCTTTTTGGGTAACTGCCAAAGGTGCTTCAACAAAGTACTGAGTAAAGGGTCTGAATACATATAAAATCTAATATTTCCATCGTTTATTTCTAAGAAATTTGCAAAAATTTCAAATGTATGGGGTAGTGTGTGTAGCTTGAGGAAAAAAACATTTTAAATCAACTTTAAAATAACGCTATAACGTAACAAAATGTGTGAAAAGTCGAGGGCCTGAACTTTGCAAATGCACTGTATACATTTTTGAAAAAGTGGGGATCATTATTTGGCCTTTATAGATTACTTAGCGAGATCTGTTTTTGGTCCAATAGCATATTTCAAAGGATTCATCTTCCTTGAGGATCGGTTTGCACAATCTGATCAGAATTGTTGCTAATTAATATAAAATCACCCCTTCTGAGTTTCTTTGCCCATGAGGGCAAAAAATATTTTTGATCTTTTTCCCCACCAAACCTCATATTTGTAGACCGAGTTTCCTGTAAACAGTAGATATTATATTCCTTTTTTAGCCAGGTAAATACTTATCGTCTTTTCTTAATATCTGCTAAGCCATTACAATTAGAACTAGCTATACTTATTTCGCCACTTATCATAATGAGATACAAGTTTCAACTGTACATAACACAACCAAATGTTTGTAAACGTACCATCAGCTGTACCATAATATTTGCATTGTTAAGGTTACTGTAGCTGTAACTGTGTAAACCTCCAATTGTCCTAATATTCCACCCACTACCCACTGTGTGCCAAATTAGAAAAAAAGTAGACCATGTCAAGAAAAAAACATTTCAGACAATAACAATAGGTTGAGCAAATAGTGTGGGAAACACATTATGAATGTAACCAGCAATGTGAGCCTATTTTGAACAATCACAGTGCTATGGTGTAATTTCGCACCAGGAAGCCTACAGTATAGCCCGAAAACAATGGCGAACAGTCAGTCTACCATAACCAGAGATGGCAAGAACAGAATTCCATAACAAAAGAGGTGCTGCAAACTGAATGGGTTTAGAAACTTTGGAAAGACTACTCCTTTCAAGAGCATTACACAACGTCCAAAATGTTTTATACTTACTCTACACCAAATCCTTGCTGATTCCATGACTGTCCATAAGACACTCCATAAGAAGGCACTTGCCAACCATTTGCCATGTACTGTTGCCCATACTGCTGGGCCTGGGGGCTCCCATACATTTGGTTCCACTGTCCCCACTGACCCTGACCGTACTCCACCTGAAAGATAAAAGGAAAAAAATACAGAGGACACATTTTTTTCTGGATGAGTAAAGCAAATAAATGTGCAATGGGGAATGTAGCGATTTTATTTGAGCAATATCTCAATTCAAGATACCTGTGGTACGCTTTTGGCCATGTCGGGGGATTCTTTGCCCCAGTAGCACTTCACTATGTGGCATTCAATGGACGTTCCATTTACAGAGACAATTGCATGGGCAGCACTTTCATGGGAGGAAAACCTGTCAGAAGAACACAAATGTCAAGAGATTGGTCAATAAATATATTTCAGCAGTTTAATGAAAATGCAAAGTAAAAACTTAATTTTTTTTGTTGTTTGGTTTATATACAGGTAAATGTAAAAAAATAAAGAAAACCCTTGAGTAAATCAGGCTACGTTATGGTACATTTATCTTGCATGGTCACTCAACCCCTAGGAGGGAAAGGTAAACGCCAATAAATACACAGCCATTGTGAGTGATCACCTTCAACCTATGGGGAAGCGTTTATATTATGATGGGAGTGATCTCTTCCAGGATGACAATGCTCCCATCCACAAGGCATAGGTGGGGCACTGAATGGTTTGATGGAATTTCCTCATGGAATGATGGTATCTCATCTCTCCAATATAGTTCCAGACACTTGTAGAATCTATGCCAAGGTGCATTAAAGCTGTTCTGGCGGGTTGTGGTTGCCCAGCGCCTATTAAGACAATGTTTTTAATTTGTAAAGTTACCTGTAGTGTTCACTAAGAAAGTAATAAGTACAGTTCCAAGAACACAAATAACACACTTTACAATAACTTTCATGAACAAAATAAAAACGATTTAATTCAAGAGAATTCATAACTCCACTTAAAAATTATTGGTTTAAAAAAAAAAAAAAAAAAAAAAAAAAAAAGAGTCCACTGTTGATACAGTCCAATTTTTTTGCATGTCAGCAGTCAAGTAAAAAAAACAATATTGGACTTGGCAAGTGATACTTTGCTTCTTGAAAGTCCAAGACGTTGAAAACTTGACTGCTGGCATGCAAACATTTTGGGAATGTATCAACAGTGGACTAATGAAAAATAAAATACCTAAAAGCTAGTTTAATGGATTTTTCCTTTATTATCAGATCACATTTTATGTCACATGCGCCGAATACGACACCTTACCGTGAAATGCTTAAAATAAATAAATAATTAAAAGTAACAATAACGAGGCTATAGACAGGGGGGACCGGTACAGAGTCAATGTGCGGGGGTACAGGTTAGCTGAGGTAATTTGTACATGTAGGTAGGGGTAAAGTGACTATGCATAGATAATAAACAGTGAGTAGCAGCAGTGTAAAAACAAAAAGGGGGGCTATCAATGTAAATCCGGTTCGCCATTTGATTAATGGCCACCATGGCTTGGGGGTAGTGGCTGTTAACCAAGACTTGACGCTCCGGTACCGCTTGCCGTGCAGTAGCAGAAAGAACAGTCTAGGACTTGGGTGACAGGAGTATTTGACCATTTTTTGGGCCTTCCTCTGGCGTCGCCTAGTATATAGGTCCTGGAAAGCAGGAAGCTTGACCCCAGTGATGTACTGGGCCGTACGCACTACCCTCTGTAGCACCTTACGGTCGGATGCAGAGCAGTTGCCATACAAGGCGGTAATGCAATCGGTCGGGATGCTCTCGATGGTACAGCTGTAGAACTGTTTGAGGATCAGGGGACTCATGCCGTGCCTGGTTAAATAAACATAAAAAAAAAAAAGCCAAACCTTTCCAGTCTCCTGAGGGGGAAAAGGTGTTGTCGTGCCAGATTCACGACTGTCTTGGTGTATTTTGACCATGATAGATTGTTGGTGATGTGGACACCAAGGAACTTGAAACTCTCGACCAACTACACTACAGCCCTGTCGATGTGAATGGGGGTGTGTTCGGCCCGCCTTTTCTTCTAGTCCACGATCAGCTCCTTTATCTAGCTCATGTTTAGGGAATGGTTGTTGTCCTGACAACACACTGCCAGGTCTCCGAACTCCTCCTATAGGCTGTCTCATCGTTGTCAGTGATCAGGCCTACCACTGTTGTGTCGTCAGCAAACTTAATGGTGTTGGAGTTGTGCTTTGCCATGCAGTCGTGGGTGAACAGAGAGTACAGGAGGGAACTAAGCATACAACCCTGAGGGGCCCCCCATGTTGTGGATCAGCATGGCAGATGCGTTGCTGCCTACCCTTACCACCTGGGGACAGCCCATCAGGAAGTCCAGGATCCAGTTGCAGCGAGGTGTTCAGTCCCAGGGTCCTTAGCTTAGTGATGAGCCTTGTGGGCACTATGGTGTTGAACGCTGAGCTGTAGTCAATGAACAGCATTTTCACATAAGTGCTCCTTTTGTCCAGGTGGGAAAGGGCAGTGTGGAGTGCGATTGAGATTGAGTCATATGTGGATCTGTTGAAAGTATGCGAATTGGAGTGGATCTAGGGTTTCCGGGATGATGGTGTTGATGTGAGCCATGACCAGCTTGTCAAAGCACTTCATGGCTACCGACATGAGTGCTAGGGGCGGAAGTCCTTTAGGCTTTCTTGGGCACAGGGACTATGTTGGTCTGCTTGAAACATGTAGGTATTAGACTCGGTCAGGGAGAGGTTGAAAATGTCAGTGATGACACTTGATAGTTGGTCCACGCATGCTCCGAGTACACGTCCTGGTAATCTGTCTGGCCCTGCGCCTTGTGAATGTTGACCCGTTTAAAAGGTTTCTCACATCGGCTACGGAGAGCGTGATCACACAATCGTCTGGAACAGCTGGTGCTCCCATGCATGCTTCAGTGTTGCTTGCCTCGAAGCGAAAATAAAAGGCATTTGTAGTGCGTAATAGTTTGCAAGCCCTGCCACATCCGACAAGCGTCGGTGTAGTAGGATTAAATCTTAGTCCTGTATTGAAGCTGTTAATGTATTTATAAAATGGATTATCCATGAAATTTACAATAAAACATAACCAAACAAGGTTGTAATAAAATATAACTACTTCCACAACTAAATCTGATTGATTCTAGACATTATTGTGGGGGCTTTTGGTGTCGTATTGGAAGCTGTATCATTAAGTCATGTACCAGTACTGCCATCTTCAGGAAAAATTAGGCAATACATTGTACATTAACAAAATAGGGAATCTTCACTTAGAACAAAACATTACCTGATGAAAGAGTAACCTTTCTCTGGGAAAACTCGGATTTCCATTATTTGTCCAAAGGGTGAGAATGTCTGTCGCATGAGGTGCTCTGCAACGAAAAAGATTTCAATATAACATTCATCCTTTGTCAGCCAACCCAGTCTCAACTTTGTTTGCCAAAATGTATTTGTTAGCAACATCTAATGATTCTAAACCGTCTGTGTGTATCTTTTCAGGTTTAAATGAACTTGCCTGACAGTCCTGACTGGATTCCTCCACAATACACGGTGCAGTTCTGGGGACTGGATTGGTTCACTACATCTTCAAACCTCAGCTGCTTCGAGCCATCTGGTGTAAACATACAAAAAATATGAATATGAGCATTCCAGTGGTGTAGTCGTGATTTGAACATGGGGGGGGGGGGTGTAATGCCCTAAGAGCTGTTTGAAAAGACCACCAGAAATGTATGACTGTTTTGGCCTGCCTGGTGACATCACCAGGCGGTAAATTAGTTAATAGACCAGCAACAAAGAGTTCCAAATCTCCAGTGGCTCACGGGTCCACGCCCCCAAATCCACACTCACACATGCAGTCAGAGCCTTTTCGGGGGCCCTAAGCGAAACATTTTGGAAACAGACTCCCCTCGACAACGGAGAGACATTTTTTGTTTTAAGCTTAATTTCCTGCAATGGCATGTAGAGTAATCTTTGCAGTTTTTAATATGATATCCAATTGAGAGTGACTAACAAAAATCAGTGGGGGCCCCCCGGTCGGTAATTCGACCATGACTACTACAAGTTCAGATAGCCGGTGAGACATTTTTAGATTGGTAAATTAGTTTTGCCTGACTACCCAGACTCCTTGCTCCAGCCAAACGCTACGCCAAACTCAGACATTCGTTTCTTCACTGCAATGAGGACCTCCCGACCCCGAATACGAACACATTCGGGGGCCGTCTGATTGGTCCAGATACAGATGGGTTGGGTCAAAACCAGAACACACATGGGTAAAGCAGCAGTTAAGAGACAATCCAATCGCTGATTACTTTACTTACTTGGGCCAAGAAACACCACTCGTCACGACAAACAAGTTAATGATGTCAGTCTCAGACTAGGGTATCTAGCGAAACGACAGAGCAGTGGAAGAATTTAGTGTGAGTCATCAGGCTAAAAAAAAAATGCTGACATGGTGAGTGTGTCAGTGACTAATATAACAAGAGAACCCAGCTTCTAACGTGTCCTGCGCAACTTGTGAAGGTCGTAGAGGGAAATGTAAATGTACGTGTTCCTGAAAGTCGTGGCTTTCAGAGATGGGGTCATAATAGCTGATAGCCCCAACTGTTCAAAAGTTGGAGTCAAATTTGGAGGAAGAAAACAAAAACCGCTCTGTTGGAGACAATTGCATTTAGGGGATATTTTGGAGGTTGCTCACGTAACTGTGGTTCTATGAACTAAACGACACAGTCCGTGGAATGAAAATGGTTGGGGGAGACAAAATAGCTCTCTGGAATATGTCCCCCTCAGTTATACGCCAACTGGGCCAATAGAGCATTCAGCCTCATAACGCCCATTTCAACTCCAATAAACACATTAGTCATAGCTCACTCATACTTACTGTCTTGCACATTTTTGGGGGCGGGTGGCTTGCGAGTTGCCCAGTTGGTCCTGATCTGCCGTCCTCCTAACCACTGTCCCCCCATGTGCACGATGGCATTCTCTGCATCCTGTCGATTTAAACAAAAGACAAAGTTCCTTCTCCAGATTCTACATGCTTCTATACATATTCTATAAACTAAGTGCTATTGTGTAATTAATAACATGTTTTACATACTAGATGGATGGATTAGAATAGATATTCAACAGGAATAATGAACTATCAAACAAACTACAACTTGTACTTAAGTAAAAAAATTAGATCAACAGAGAACACGAGATGTGCATTTACTTTAATTATTTTTTAAAGTTTAAATTATCTAAAGATCAAATCTACTGAAAATAGAAAATAGTAAACAGAAATAACCTTCATCTTGTGTTCCTGCACTGGAGCCTTACCAGTTTGTTATAGAAGGACACAAATCCATACCCCTTAGATTTTCCTGTCGTCATGTCCTTCACAACACGAGCATCCCTGGAAGGACAAGACAATAGCATCCATAAAACAAAAACCACACACACACACACTGAACTGCAAATAGACTACATTCTCCCATAAACATCTTATTTACTTTGTTGTTTGTTTTTTAAATCCTCAAATGATTACAGGTAATATTGCATTTGAAAAAAATGTAAGTACAAAAGACATGCGACCTATGCTGATATTTTAATTGCGTCTTTCTTCAGATTAATTTTCAGTTAAGGGTTCTCTGTCAAATATTACACCAATTATAATCCTCAAACTCAAAAGAAACACTTCTTATGGATTACCAGGCATTCCGAATATTTGCTGATGGTGCTCATTCTACCATTAGAAATATCAAAAGACAAAAAAAGAAATTAAAACAGCATACATGGCCCGATAACAGATTTCTTTATTTTTCCTGGTCAATTCTTTACCACCAATGTGGAGTTTGGGGAGCTGCAAATGTTAAAATATTTACATTTTCAGAGTTTTAGGAAACGGAGCATAAAACTATCAACAATACTAAGCAATCCGGAATGTTCTAAAGTATATACGGTCAGGTCCAAAATTGACACCCGTGATAATGTATCAGATAATTACAATACTGAGCTATATTGTATACTCCAATTTGTTTAACAAGTTATACTTTTTCGACCAAAAAAAAGGTATTCGTGAAAGTTACAGACAACCCTGTTTTCAATGCATCACCTTGGCATCTTTTTTCTCAAATATTTTATGAGTTGGAGAACACATTGGGAGGGATCTTAGACCATTCCTACATACAGAATCCTTTATATGCATTATAGACTGCCCCCGTCAATTCAAACCACAGGTTTTCAAAATCGGTTTCAAGTCCGGAGACTGAGATTGCGATTGCAAAATGTTGATTTTGTGGCCAAATAACCATTTCTTTACGGATTCATTTTGATGTCTGCTTGGAGTTATTGTCTTGCTGGAAGATCCACTTACAGCCAAGTTTTAGCCTCCTGACAGAGGCAACCAGGTTGTTGGCTAAAATGTCCTGGTACTAGGTAAAGTTAATGATGCAGTTGATCTTAAGGGCCCCATGACCAGTGGAAACAAAATAGCCCCCAGAATATGAAAAGATCCACTACCATATTTTACAGTATGTACGGGGTTCTTTTCTGCTCATGCATTCTCATTTCGATGCCAAGCCCACCGCTGTTGTGTGTGGCCAAGGAGCTCCATTTTCATGTCATCCAACAAATGTAAACACCTTGAGTTTGCTAAATGGCATTGGCACAGATTGGAACCGGTGCTTTGATCAGATGACATGAAAATAGAGCTCTTTGGCCACGCTCACCAGTCTTGGGTTTCGCGACAATGAGAATGCATGAGCAGAAAATAAACCCCATACCTACGGTAAAATATGGTGGTGGATATTTGAATGATTTATTTTAGTCATTTTTGCTCATCTTTATCAAGGGTGTCAATATCAGTCCCCACTGTATATTGAATATTGGAGTTTGTTATTCTAAACTAGGTCATGTTAATACAAACAATTACAAATGGAAAGGAATAATAAAATGAGAAAAAAAAAGGCTACATCCGAGTTTCCAGTGTGTACAGTTCCTTGTGGTTAGCCTTCAAGCTCCTGTCCAATCCTATAAGCGTATTTGTCATCACAAACTACTTACCATTTCCTACATTTATCAAAAAAGAATGAGGGAGAATAGAAAGCGGACACATTCAAATAAAAAAAAAGTTGGGGGTGATACAGACTGAAAGTCAAAATCCATATTATACGTGACAATTGAGAAGAGCTTGTGTCACTTCTGTCATCCTGTTTCTCACAATGATCAAAACAGTTGAATGGCTAATGAAAGGCATAGTGATTTATGTATCAAGACGGAGTGATGTGCTTTAAAATTAAATTTCAACCAATAGTCAAAGTAATTATATCTACAGCACCAGTCAAAAGTTGACACACCTACACCGAGGCTTTTCTCTATTTTTACTATTTTATACATTGTAGAATAATAGTGAAGACATCAAAACTATGAAATAACACATATGTAATCATGTAGTAACCATATGTGTTAAATCAAAATATATTTTATATTTGAGATTCTTCAAAGTAGCCACCCAAGCTTTGATGACAGCTTTGCATACTCTTGGCATTCTCTCAACCAGCTTCATGTGGTAGTGACCTGGAATGCATTTCAATAAACAGGTGTGCCTTTTTAAAAGTTAATTTGTGGAATTTCTTTCCTTCAATGCATTTGAGCCAATCAGTTGTGATGTGACAAGATAGGGGTGGTATACAGAAGATAGGGCTATTTGTTAAAAGACGTGAAGGTCAATCCGGAACATTTCAAGAACTTTGAAGGTTCCTTCAGCTGCAGTCGCAAAAACCATCAAGCGCTATGATGAAACTGGCTCTCATGAGGACCGCCACAGTAAAGGAAGACCCCGAGTTACCTCTGCTGCAGAGTATAAGTTCATTATTGTTAATTGCACCTCAGATTAAGGCCCAAATAAATGCGTCACAGCAACATCAACTGTTCAGAGGAGACTGTGTGTAATCAGGCCTTCATGGTCAAATTGCTGCAAAGGAACCACTACTAAAGGACACCAATAAGAAGAGACTTGCTTGGGCCTAGAAACACAAGCAATGGACATTAGACCAGTGCAAATAGGTCATTTGGTCTGATGAGTCCGAATTTGAGATTTTTGGTTACAACCGCCGTGTCTTTGAGAAACGCAGAGTAGGTGAACGGATAATCTCCGTATGTGTGGTTCCCACCGTAAAGCGCGAAGGAGGAGGTGTGATGGTGCTTGCTGGTGGTGCTTTGCTGGTGACGCTGTGATTTATTTCGAATTCAAGGCACACTTAACCATTATGGCTACCACAGAATTCTGCAGCGATACACCATCCCATGGTTTGCGCTTAGTGGGACTATCATTTGTTTTTCAACAGGACAATGACCCAACACACCTCCAGGTTGTGCAAGTGCTGCATCAGATGACCTGGCCTCCACAATAACCCAACCTCAACCCAATTGAGATGGTTTGGGATGAGTTGGACCGCAGAGTGAAGGAAAAGCCAACAAGTGCTCAGCATTTGTAGGAACTCCTTCAAGACTGTTGGGAAAGCATGCCAGGTGAAGCTGGTTGAGAGAATGCCAAGAGTGTGCAAAGCTGTCATCAAGCCAAGGGTGGCTACTTTGAAGCATCTCAAATATATTTTGATTTGTTTAATACTTTCAGTTACTACCTGATTCCATGTGTTAATTCATAGTTTTGATGTCTTCACTATTATTCTACAATGTATAATATATTACATAGTATGTGGTTACACATCTATTCTGTTTATGGACCCCTTACAAAAACGTTTTTATGAGAAGAACTCTAAAAGTTACTAAAATGATCAAAAAAGATAACTGAATAAAACAAATCTCCAGAGGATGTCAAGTCAGAGGAAACATACTAAATCAAATTCTTAAAAACACAAAGCAACTTACGATATTTTCCCAAAAGGTGCAAATGCAGCTTTGATATCCTCAGTGGTGATCTCAGGGCTCAAGTCTCCCACAAACACATGGAAGTGATCTGAAACAGCCAAGAAATAATGACTATTAGTCCCTGATGTAGAGACTGACTTTGGAGCAAAACAGGAAAAAGTTCAAAATGTAAACACTTACTCGATGTATCTTTCTTCTGGCTACTTGGAGTGGTGGCCCAATTTACTTTGACCTCCTGAAGATAAAACATGTCACAGAACAATCAAATGTAAGTGGAGAAAAGGCATTCATTCCATGTCCCTAAAAGCCAGTGTGAAAGGGTAAGAACCAGCAATTCTTAGGAAGAAAGCCACAGAGAGAGTATTTCATTGCAGAGTGGAAAAATTACCTTTCCCAATATCTTCCTCCCATTCATGGCTGCTAGGGCAGCAGCAGCATCTCTATGTTCAAAGAACTCCACAAAGCAATACGGGTCATTGCTTGACTGCTGCAAAACAGAAAATCCCACAGAAGAGTTCATCCTCCTGCTATCGGGTTGCTGAGAAGAAAATAAATAAATTAGGAGAATATATTATTGCCAAACATATTAGGAATACAATTGCAAGTAGTGAGTGACCATGTTACTCTATTGGGTGATTATCATGTATCATGAATAGTGCTGCTATATTCAACAGATGTTATCCAATTCAAATCATGTCAATCATATTTAAAAGGCTGGGATTCCATAACCCTAACCTCTTTCTTTTGGACAAGTGTGCCAAAGGTTAACCAGCCAAAGTCTGTTTTATTTAAAAAAATAGCAATTTAATCTGATTGCATTCGTCGCACAGTATGTACAGTGGGGCAAAAAAGTACTTAGCCAGCCACCAATTGTGCAAGTTCCCCTACTTAAAAATATCAGAGAGGCCTGTAATTTTCATCATAGGTACACTTCAACTATGACAGACAAAATGAGAAAAAAAAAATGTTTCCACCCCCATGCTTCACAGTAGGTATGGTGTTCTTTGGATGCAACTCAGCATTCTTTGTCCTCCAAACACGACGAGTTGAGTTTTTTACCAATAATCCAACTGCTCTCTAGCAAACTTCAGACGGGCCTGGACATGTACTGGCTTAAGCAGGGGGACACGTCTGTCACTGCAGGATTTGAGTCCCTGGCGGCGTAGTGTGTTACTGATGGTAGGCTTTGTTACTTTGGTCCCAGCTCTCTGCAGGTCATTCACTAGGTCCCCCCGTGTGGTTCTGGGATTTTTGCTCACTGTTCTTGTGATCATTTTGACCCCACGGGGTGAGATCTTGCGTGGAGCCCCAGATCGAGGGAGATTATCAGTGGTCTTGTATGTCTTCCATTTCCTAATAATTGCTCCCACAGTTGATTTCTTCAAACCAAGCTGCTTACCTATTGCAGATTCAGTCTTCCCAGCCTGGTGCATGTCTACAATTTTGTTTCTGGTGTCCTTTGACAGCTCTTTGGTCTTGGCCATAGTGGAGTTTGGAGTGTGACTGTTTGAGGTTGTGGACAGGTGTATTTTATACTGATAACAAGTTCAAACAGGTGCCATTAATACAGGTAACGAGTGGAGGAGCCTCTTAAAGAAGAAGTTACAGGTCTGTGAGAGCCAGAAATCTTGCTTGTATGTAGGTGACCAAATACTTATTTTCCACCATAATTTGCAAATAAATTCACTAAAAATCCTACAATGTGATTTTCTGGATTTTTTCTCTCATTTTGCCTGTCATAGTTGAAGTGTACCTATGATGAAAATTACAGGCCTCTCTGATCTTTTTAAGTGGGAGAACTTGCACAATTGGTGGCTGACTAAATACTTTTTTGCCCCACTGTATATAGAACCCACCACAATTTATATCTGAACTAGGCTGATTCATACATTTATTAAAGGAGAAAGAACTTGTTGAAATGGAATACATCCCATTTCGACTAGTAAACATAACCTGAAACATCTGACTGAACGTGTCACTCAGGAGGGGAAGAAAAAGACAAACCTAACACGTCTCAACTCAACTACAGTACATCCGAAAAGTAATCAGAACCCTAGACTTTTTCCACATATTGATTTCTTACAGCTTTATTCAAAAATGATTAAATTGAGAAAATAAATCTACACACAAAAGCCCATTATGACAAACCCAAACGTTTTTGAATGTTTGGAAATGTATTACAAATAAAAAACTGAAATATCACATTTACATACAGTTAAAGTCAGAGGTTTACATGCACCTTAGCCAAATACATTTAAACTCAGTTTCACATTTCCTGACATTTAATCCTAGTAAAAATAGGTCAATTAGGATCACCACTTTATTTTAAGAATGTGAAATGTCAGAATAAACTAGAAGATAATTATTTATTTCAGCTTTAATTTCTTTCATCACAATCCCAGTGGGTCAGAAGTTTACATATCAATTAGTATTTGGTAGCGTTGCCTTTAAATAGTTTAACTTGGGTCAAACGTTTCGGGTAGCCTTCCACAATAAAGTTGGGTGAATTTTGGCCCATTCCTCCTGACAGAGCTGGTGCAACTGAGTCAGGTTTGTAGGCCTCCTTGCTCGCACACGCTTTTTCAGTTCTGCCTACAAATTTTCTATAGGATTGAGGTCAGGGCTTTGTGATGGCCACT
The DNA here is from genome assembly GCF_057628025.1 of Oncorhynchus mykiss. Lineage (NCBI taxonomy): Eukaryota > Metazoa > Chordata > Actinopteri > Salmoniformes > Salmonidae > Oncorhynchus > Oncorhynchus mykiss. The sequence goes on from NC_143022.1 coordinate 64,818,542, forward strand.
CCAGTACCTTGACTTTGTTGTCCTTCAGCCATATCTTTGGAAGTATGCTTGGGGTCATTGTCCATTTGGAAGACCCATTTGAAAATAAGCATTAACTTCCTGACTGATGTCTTGAGATGATGCTTCAATATATCCACATAATTTTTCTCCCTCATGATGCCATCTATTTTGTGAAGTGCACCAGTCCCTCCTTCAGCAAAGCACCCCCACAACATGATGCTGCCACTCCCGTGCATCACGGTTGGGATGTTGTCCTTCGGCTTGCAAGCTTCCCCATTTCCCTCCAAACATTACAATGGTCATTATGGCCAAACAGTTCTATTTTTGTTTCATCAGACCAGAGGACATTTCTCCAAAAAGTACGATCTTTGTCAACATGTGCAGTTGCAAACCGTAGTCTGGCTTTTTAATTGTGGTTTTGGAGCAATGGCTTCTTCCTTGCTGAGCGGCCTTTCAGGTTATGTCGATATAGGACTCGTTTTACTGTGGATATAGATACTTTTGTACCGGTTTCCTCCAGCATCTTCACAAGGTCCTTTATGGTTGTTCTGGGATTGATTTGCACTTTTCGCATCAAAGTACATTCATCTCATGGAGACAAAACGAGTCTCGTTCTTGAGCTGTATGACGCTGTGTGGTCCCATGGTGTTTATACTTGCGGACTATTGTTTGTACAGATGAACGTGGTACCTTCAGGCGTTTGGAAATTGCCTTGGAAGGTCTACAATTTTTTTCCTGAGGTCTTGGCTGATTTCTTTTGATTTGCCTATGATGTCAAGCAAAGAGGCACTGAGTTTGAAGGTAGGCCTTGAAATACATCCACAGGTTCACCTCCAATTGACTCAAATGATGTCAATTGGCCTATAAGAAGTGTCAGCCATGACATAATTTCTGGAATTTTCCAAGCTGTTTAAAGGCACAGTCAACTTAGTGTATGTTAACTCTTGACCCTCTGGAATTGTGATACAGTGAACTATAAGTGAAATAATCTGTCTGTAAACAATTGTTGGAAAAAGTACTTGTGTCATGCACAAAGTAGATGTCCTAACCAACTTGCCAAAACTATAGTTTGTTAACAATACATTTGTGGAGTGGTTGAAAAAAAATGTTTTAATGACTGAAACCTAAGTGTATGTAAACTTCCGACTTTAAGTATTCAGACCCTTCACTCAGTACTTTGTTGAAGCACCTTTGGCAGCGAGTACAGCCTCAGGTCTTCTTGGATATGACACTACAAGCTTGGCACACCTGTATTTGGAGAGTTTCTCCCATTCTTCTCTGCAGATCCTCTCAAGCTCTGTTTGGTTGGATGGGGAGCGTCGCTGCACAGCTATTTTCAGGTCTCTCCAGAGATGTTCGATCGGGTTCAGGTCCGTGCTAAGGCTGAGCCACTCTAGGACATTGAGACTTGTCCCGAAGCCACTCCTGTACTGTCTTAGCTGTGTGCTTAGGGTCGTTGTCCTGTTGAAAGGTGAACCTTCGCCCCAGCCTGAGGTCCTGAGCACTCAGGAGCAGGGTTTCTTCAATGATCTCTTTACTTTGCTCTGTTCATCTTTGCCTCAATCCTGACTAGTCTCCCAGTCCCTGCTGCTGAAAATCTCCACAGCATGATGCTACTACCACGCTTCACCGAAGGGATGGTGCCACGTTTCCTCCAGACGTGACACTTGGCATTCAGGCCAAATAGTTCAATCTTGGGCTCTCGAGTTGGGCAGCAGTCTAAGGCACTGCATCTCAGTGCAAGAGACACCACTACAATCCCTGGTTCGATTCCAGGCTCTATCACATCCGGACGTGATTGAGAGCCCCATATGGCAGCGCACAATTGGCCCAGCGTCATCTGGGTTTGGTAGGCTGTCATTATAAATAAGAATTTGTTCTTAACTGACTTGCCTCATTACATTAAAAAAAGGTTAATTTGGTTTTTTAATACACATTTTGTTTTTTTTTATAAAAAGAGAATCAGACCAGAGAATCTTGTTTCCCCTGGTCAGAGTCCTTTAGGTGCCTTTTGGCAAATTCCAAGCGGGCTGTCATGTGCCTTTTACTGAGTTGTGGCTTCTAGTCTGGCCACTACCATAAAGGCCTGATTGGTGGAGTGCTGCAGAGATGGTTGTCCTTCTGGAAGGTTCTCCCATCTCCACAGAGGAACTCTTTCAGAGTGACCATCGGGTTCTTGGTCACCTCCCTGACCAAGGCCCTTCTCCCCGGATTGCTCAGTTCGGCCAGGCGGTCAGCTCTTGGAAGAGTCTTGGTGTTTCCAAACTTCTTCCATCTAAGAATGATAGCAGCCACTGTGTTCTTGGGGACCTTCAATGCTGCAGACATTTTTGGTACCCCTCCCCAGATCTGTGTCTCGACACGATCCTGTCTCGGAGCGCCATGGACCATTCCTTCGAGCTCGTGGCTTGGTTTCCTCTGACATGCACTGTCAACTGTGGGACTTTATATAGACAGGTGTGCCTTTCCAAATCATGTCCAATCAATTGAATTTACCACAGGTGGACTCCAATAAAGTTGCAGAAACATCAAGGATGATCAATGGAAACAGGATGCACCTGAGCTTAATTTTGAGTCTCATAGCAAAGCGTCTGAATACTTATGGAAAGGTATTTTTATATACATTTCTATAAATTAGCAAAAATGTATTTAAAAACTGTTTTCGCTTCATCATTATCTACATTGTGTATAGATTGATCAGGGACATTTTTAATTGAATCCATTTTAGAATAAGGCTGTAACGTAACAAAATGTGGAAAAAGTCAAGGTGTCTGAATACTTTCCGAATGCACTGTTGGTCATATGAGGGTAGCCTATACCGTCTCACCCAGCTACGCTGGAGACGTTGACAAACTATTGGTCAGGTCCACTAGAAACCATTATATCAGCAGCCCATGGTAGATCATGTTTACCCTTCTCCCCCTGTAACTACGGTAACTGCAAGAAGTAGGATATTAGACGGTTTTAGGGGAGGTGCTGAAACTGACCCATTTTGGGTGACAATGAAATTATTGAAAAAAAGAACTGCATAAAAAATAAATGCTAGGTTATGCAAGGATATAGGCAAAATGATTTATAAAAGGGTAAGGCTAATTACAAATGACCTTTCCTGTCCTTGATATGTCAAGGCAATTATGTAAATGTAATGGTGTGTTTATCAACATGATGCAAATCTTTTCAGTTTATGTGCGAAAATAAAGACCAAATGGCAACATTGATTCAAAATGAATGGAAAAAGGGATGGAATTATGTGAAAAACTGGTATGTGCCAATGACCACTGTTACAGTCAAAAAGGTTAAACAGTAGTACCCTGTCTACTGACTTGAATTCCTTGACCTAGTGCATAATCCATGATAATGAAACTCGGCAACACAAATGTCTCCATAAGTCATCATAGCTAATAAATCTTACCTCAGTGATCATTTTACAACTTTTGCAAGGTCCAATTTGGGTGAACAGCTGAAGAATCAAAATTTCTGTTACATCTCTGGACAGGTTACCAACATACCTAGGGAAAAGATGGGGCAAATTAGTGATCTCAGGAGCACTGGTGGGAAAAGTACCCAATTGTCATACTTGAGTAAAAGTAATGATACCTTAATATAAAATGGCTCAAGTAAAAGTCACCCAGTAAAATATTACTTCAGTAAAATTCAAAGTATTTGGTTTGAAATATTCTTAAATATAAAAAGTAAATGTAATTGCAAAAATATACATAAGTATCAAAAGTAAAAAATAATTTAAAATTCCTCAAATTAAGCATTTTTTTTAAATTTACAGATAGCCAGGGGCACACGCCAACATAATTTACAAACCAAGCATTTGTGTTTTGTGAGTCCATCAGATCAGAGGCAGAAGGGATGACCAGGGATGTTGCTTGATTAGTGTGAATTGAACCATTTTCCTGTACTGCTCAGCATTACTAATGTAATGAGTACTTTTGTGTGTCTAGGAAAGTGTATGGAGTAAAAAATTATTTTATTGAAGTAAAAGTAGTAAAAAATATAAATAGTAAAGTACAGATACCCCTCAAAAAACTACTTATTTAGTACTTTAATGTATTTTCACTTAAGTACTTCAAGCAACTGCTTAGGAGGTTGGTTAAGGATAGGCGAGGATAGGATAAGTTAAGTTGCATCAAATATTTGCTTTAATGTTATTTATTGAATATCAAATTTAACTACACAAACATTTAGTTTTAAGCACACAAATATGATTTTGCTCATGACTGTGGGAAGGTGTGCCCCTATCTGTCCAATGAAGACATTTCTGGAAGAAGAAAAAAATATTCTGTCCATTTAGGGAACATCTTTTGGCTTGGAGTCTATGGGACCCCTTTTGGCACTAGACAAAAGGTCTGTGTATAGCCTCTAGATCGGACAAAATGTTGTTAGATTGAACGTGTTATTTGGTTTAAGGATTAGGCCTAATTAGTCAACAAGAGACGAGGACCAAGGCACTCTTCTTGCAATTCATTATAGCCTAATTATTATGTAGCTATTATTTGTTGACCAACCAAAGTAGATAGTTAGCTATAAAGATCAACTTGTCTTGATACTAAGAAGCTAAGCTTCGTTTCAAATAACACCTTTTCCTCATCACTTCAGTATGCAGACAAGAGAAAGGCTAGTCCATTAAACGCAACTCGTAAATCGTGGAGTTGAGTCGGCTAAAGAAAGACATGACTTCGTTAGCTGTCAGCTAACTAACTACTAGAACATTATCCCAGCCATGATGGGGACATTTCAATAACATTTAGATAGCTAACGTTAGTTATCTATGTAGCTGGGTAACTTAGCTAGCGAGCTGATGTGCCATGCAATGTAATATTGCATAAGTTCACGAATATTTTGATCAGCCTACTGGATAGTCTTGTAACCGTTGTTTCACTGGGGAGAAACAAAGTATGCTGATTCGCCTAGTGAGAGGTTAAAATGAGGAAGCTGTTGAGGTCGATAGTTATCTAGCTAGTTAACAGTTAGTTAGCTAACATTGCCAAGCTAGCTAGGAGGCAAAGTCGTGGCTGTTGTGTTGACAACTTACAGCGTTTTGGGGTGGCTTTCGTCTTCCATGTTCAAAAATCGATTGGTATGAATGCCGACTAACTAACTGAGTATGCTGAAATAAACAAGAAGATGGCCTAATCAATGTATTTATGCCGTAGCTAAGCTAGCTAACTAAGAGGAAGAAAATGGCGCTAACCGGAGAGTCAGGAAGCCGACTCATGCCCATGCGCATGCAGTCTACAGGGGGACTTGAGTCAGCACTAAAATAAAATCAATCAGATATCTCGAGTAGGCTAGTCTTATACTATAACATCTCGGTAAAATACGCTTGCCACGAGATGAAGGTGGAATCCCTGTTGTGCCAACATCTGTCAAACGTCATAAACCTAATTGGGGGCTTTTATTTTGAAAATGTCAATTAAAGCGATACTGTATAAACATTGAGGGGATTCGATTAATCTGTCTAAAGCGCCCTGGTAGGCATGTATTGCATCAGGTGAAAGTTGATTGCATTCGTTTCGGAACCGGACTGCCACCCGGTCGTGAGCCAGGTGCCCGTTCAAAGCCCACGGTGAAATCGGCTCAAAACAAAAGTCACGTAATTACACGTAGAATAATGAGTAGGAGTCTGTGTTTTCACATGCAAAAGTGATTGATTTTGATTCAAACGTATATTTAATGAAAAACAAATGCTTTATGTTTCTGGATGATGCACCGTGCTGTCTTGTTGACAACATGACCGAGCGGCGCAAGATTCCTGTTCGATTTGAGAAGGGTGCATTCCTCCCTCACAGCTTTGCCAATTCACGTCACGGGCCATAGACCGGTTCCCGGCGTTTCAGCATTATCGAATCCGCCCATTGACCAACGATACATTTATGACTGTAGCCACGCTCTGAGCTGAATACATTGTATCACCACGTGTGAAGTAGGGCTATTATTGGAATCTATGGCGTAACGTTAAATTGGAAAATATACATACAAACAAACAGGTGTTCATGTCCTGAACGTAAATACCAGATCGCCTCACTGTTAGGCTGGAACCTTCTCCCTGAATCTCGAGACACTGGAGGTGGCAATTTTTTCCCAATCCCAACATTGACGGTGCTATTTCGAGAAACTTCCAGCCCCCTTTCCCACACGTCACCGTGCGGAATCTTTAAAGGATCCGTTGACTGTATAACATGGCACAGTATAAAGGATCAAGGAGTTTGAGCAGCATGAAGACACAGTCACCAATGGTAGATATGGCTAATAACAACGACCCTCTACCCCCAGGATGGGAAATTAAAATTGACCCACAGACAGGATGGCCTTTTTTTGTGGATCACATTAATCGCACAACAAGCTGGAATGACCCCAGACACGATGTCAAAAAGGTAGGCTCATGGATTGAGTAAAAATGATGTGTAGCGTGGGAGGGCTAGTGTGATATAGAAAGTTGGATTGAAAATGTAATGTCTGATGATAGCATGGCAGACACAACACAGAATATATATATATATATATATATATATATATATATATATATATATATATATATATATATATATAGTATATGGCATGGCCGTCGACCAAGCGCTTCAGTGGTTAATTATGGTCACTGCCTCTGATACGCACTGGCTTTTATTATAGGAAGACAGAGTGGGCATATTCTATTTATAGTAGGCTAAACTTCTCTCTCCTTTTCTTTAACATTTAGAAACCATATGTTACAACTTGCCACTGCTCAAACTTCGTATCTGCTTAGACTTCATATACGCCAACGCAATGGAATGTTGTCTCTTTTAGGCTCCAGCCCTCTCCGTCATGCATTATAACGGGTTAAATAACGGGCAATGGCTGTTAGGTTATGTTCTTGTGTGATGATCTAAGCGTGGCTGGTTGGTTGATGACGCACTGCAGTCATATGTAAAGCCATGGCTTTGAGTGTTTGGACATCTCCATAATGTTTATTTAAAGCCTATTAGGCCATGTAGAATGCGCTTGTTCATATTTCGTATACCCGTTACTAAAACTTTTCCTTAAAAGGGATTTGAGGTGGGTTCATCAACCACCCAACTCCAGTAGCCTACTGCGCATATATAACAGCTCCAAGTAATCTACAATCCATTGAAATTAACAAATCACAAAAATTGGTGATATGGTTTTACACCATATCTGTGTCCTGAAGAACTGTGTCAACTTAAGTGTTGAAGGGTTGGGGAAGCAGACCCTACCTAGGTTGGCATCTTGCATTAGGAAGATCAACACTTGCTGCCGTCCAAAGTTAGTGTCACTAAGAATCTGCTAGAAAGACACAGCTGTCAGGAGATAAAATTGGTGCGATGCTGGCAGTGTACAGGGACCCTGCCAAAATGGCAGAGGGCAAAAGGTCGTTCAGAGTTTCACAACTACTGTTGTTGTATCAAAAAAGCATAACGGGAATGATGTAAATTAAAAAGTACAACACTATGCCTCACACAGTACTTATTTCAAATTAATTGAATAATTAATCATTTGAATTCATTAATTTGAATGATTTATTACCAGACTAATTAAATAGTCATGAGGAGCTTGGGACTGTTCCAATGCAGTAGGTCCAATGGGCCTACACAGTCTTGTGGACACTTGTCTTTGTCGTGCTAAACTGTGTAGACTGGACTTATATAGACTTTTGCTCAGTGGGTTGCTCCCACTTGTCTAAACCTAGGCTATTTTACATCATGTACCAGTGGAGTCTGGTGCTTTGTCACGCACTACCCACACATACAGTTTGTTGTTTCAGCTCTGTCTGTAGGACATGCTTCCAGTTTGGACAGTTTGATTTTAGTTTGAGCCACACCTTGTTGAAGTATGTAAGTGTAGCACATGGGGATGTGTGAGGCTTACTTCTCAGCCTGCAATGTTCCCACTTGCACCAGTGAATAGCTAGCTTTTTGCTTGGCACTGACTGGTAAGATGCTTCAGTAGGGTGGTCACGTGCAGTGGTGGAAAAATGACTCAATTATGATACTTGAGTGAAAGTAAAGATACCTTAATAGAAAATGACTCAAGTGAAAGTCACCCAGTAAAATACTACTTGAGCAAAAGTATTTTGTTTTAAATATACTTAAGTATCAAAAGTAAATGGAATTGCTCAAATGTACTTACGTATCAAAAGTAAAAGTGTAAATTATTTCAAATTCCTTATATTAAGCAAACCAGACGTCACGTTTAAAATATTTTTTTATGGATAGCCAGACATACTTTACAAATGAAGCGTTTGTGTTTAATGAGTCTGCCTGATCAGAGGCAGTAGGGATGACCAGGGATGTTCTCTTGATAAGTGTGTGAGTTGGACCATTTTCCTGTCAAAATGTAATGAGTACTTTTGGGTAAGGGAAAATGTACAGAGTAAAAAGTACATTCTTTTCTTTAGAAATGTAGTGAAGTTAAAGTAGGCAAAAATATAAATAGTAAAGTACAGATACCCCCAAAAAACAACTTAAGTAGTAATTTAAAGTATTTTTTATTTAAGCACTTTACACCACTGGTCACGTGTGCTAGCAAGGCAGAGGTCCTGGGTTCGAGCCTACAGTGTTGCGCCGAATTAGGAGGAAGCGATACTTGCTAGGCAAGCAGTGTGACGTCCTTTATATAAGCAAGCATAAGATGACAGCATAATCATAAAAGACAACAAAGCATTAATGTTATAATTGTTGGTGAACCAGTTATATTCTGACCACAAACAAGAATACCTAGATCTTTTTTCGAAATATTTGAGCTGAGGAACATTGTATTTGTGGGCCTTACCGAATCTGTTATTGTTGGACCGCAGTATAAGCGGTATGGCTCTCCAGTACACATGTATAGCCTGAAGGCAAGCAAATATTGGAGTATTCTTAAATCACTCACAATTAAATATACTTTATTGCTAATTAGATTTGCATGGTAAAGCAAAACTGGTCATGTATTGATATCACAGAGAGACTATTTTCCACTGTCACTGTCAGGTGTCTCACTCTTAATTGGTTTTCCTGGTGATCATCAAGGCAGCATCATGGAGTAGTTTGTCTCTACTGTGAGACACCCATATGAGGACATAAGATAAATAGGATTTATGTTTTATGATAGCAAATACTGCCTAGCAAACCAACAAATGCATAATCTTCATATCCACATGTAGTGATGGCATGCTTCTTATGACAGGCACACACTTGCAATTGGATAAGAACTAGTTTCCGCTTCCAATTGTCCAGGGAGGTGATACTTTTTACATCTCCCAGGGATATTTCACATTGCACCTAATGATGTTTGCTTATAGCCTGGATGCCAGAGCAGATTCTATTGAAGACTCATTTGTTTCAGCCTCTAGCAAACAGCTCTTTTCAATCAATCTCAATTTAATCTCAGTAGCCTAAGATATTAAATTGCTCTTTCTTCCTCAGTTTGGAAGAAAGAACTAATCTTTCTGGGATGTTGGACACCATTCCCTTGTAGAATACATTAACTGAATGTTTTATGGATGGATTGGCAGTAACTGCTTGCCTCTGGGGTTAGAGTTTCACTCGCATACTTATTTTGTATTAATTCATGTATTAATTCAGACTTTGTTTCCTCTTCAGGTCAGCCAGTTGTCTCAAAATGGCCCAAGTGTGCCACCAGAGCCGAGTCCTCAGGAGATGCAGAAGGCCTTTGTGAAGGACATGAAGCACCCCACCCTCCGCCAGGGTTACATCCCAATCCCAGTCTGCCATGAAGGTGCAGACCTCCGTCAGCAACACCCGTGTTTCTCCTACATCCAGCCGACTGCTCTGCAAAATATACGGGCAGAAGGGCGGACACCCTCCCCCACCCCGACGCTCCACTGCAGGCCTAGATCTCCTTTGCAGGGTTCCTCCGAGAGCTCTACTCCTGAGCCCTGCATGTCCTGTTCACCTAGTTTACAAGGACCTGAGGTGAGATTGTTTTATCTATTGAGATTACTGCGCATGAACTCTTACCATTTGCTAAAACCATACATTGATGTCATTGGAGGATTTGCAGGGAAAGTTCTAGTTACACACGTGTTTGATGTTGGAATCAAACAAAACCTCTAGCTACTTCTAGACTACTTCTAATATTGACTATGCAATTGTACTTCCTCTGATTCACACTGGACTTTCATTCCTTAGGGCCATCCCCTCCACCAGCCCCCGCGACCCAGCAGCACAGGCCTCCAGGCAGGTTACATACCCATCCCAGTGATCCACGAGAGGGCCGGAGGTCACCCACAACAAGCCCCTGTCAATCCCGCTCTCTACACCCAGCGCTTTCCGGCTTACTCAGAGCACCAGCCCTCCTTCCACCGACTGCAGCCAGAGGACTGGAGCAGTCATCATGGAGCCACGCCCTCTTCCCGGGAGCGAGCCTCCCCGTCCCCGAGCGTGCCTCCCCAGCACCGCGAGACTGCCGCCATCCATATCCCACCGCATATAAGGAGCCAGTCTCCCCTCAGAGCACAGGTCATTACAGAGAGACCACAGGTACCTTTTTTCCCCCACTCATCACAACGCCTATTGCCAGTCAGCCAATAGCAGTAGGATTCTTCAAAATAAAAAGTCTCATATACATAGCCACAAATGCCAGTCTGGCAAATTTGACATAATGTTTATTCAGGATGAATAATTCCTTCTTACTTCCACAGGTCCAGGTCCACCACCATGTGCCACAGAGAGAATCACCCCACAGAATGGAGCAGGAGCAGGAGATCTCTCAGTATCCCCAAGCAGCGCAGAGAGAGGCTGACTCACAGCAGCGTCAACAGCCACAGATCTCACAGCAACCACAGCAGCCACCACAACAGTACCAAGGACCACAACAACCACAGCAGCAACAACATTATCAACAACAGCCACTACAATACCAACAACCACAACAACCACAGCCACAGCAGCCACAACTCCCACAGCAGCCACAACAGTACCAACAGCCAAAACAACCACAACAATACCAACAACCTGAACAGTACCAAAAATCACAACAACCACAGCAGCCACAGCAGTACCAACAACCTGAACAGTACCAACAGCCACAACAGTACCAACAGCCACAACAGTACCAACAGTCACAACAGTACCAACAACCTGAACAGTACCAACAACCTGAACAGTACCAACAACCACAACAGTACCAACAGCCACAGCAATACCAACAACCTGAACAGTACCAAAAACCACCACAACAGTACCAACAGCCACAACAATACCAACAACCTGAACAGTACCAACAACCACAGCAACCACAGCTGTATCAACAACCACAACAGTCCCAGCAACAACCACAACCTCCACAACAACCCCAGCCACAGCCGCAACTGCAGCCGCAACAGACAGCAAACATCACAGTCCAGATGTCGCCGAAACCAGAAGCCCAGGAGCCAGTGGCTGTTCCTGCTCCACAGGAGGACTTGCCCCCAAAATCAGAAAATGAGCCCGCCGCTCAGTGTCACCCAGGCTTGGCTAAAGTGCAAAAGATAGAGGAGAGAGTGGCGAAACTGGAGCAAGAGGTGAAATGCTTTGATGGGAAGAAGAATGATAAGAGGTACTTGCTGCTGGAGGAGCTGTTGACCAAAGAGCTTTTGGCACTGGACTCAGTGGACCCAGAGGGACGTGTGGACGTGCGACAGGCGCGACGTGACGGAGTCCGGAGGGTCCAAACCACACTGGATGCACTGGAGATGCTGGATGAGCGGCCATCGGGCTCAGTCAATGAGTCCCCGATGGAGGGTGACAGCCCGCCACAGAAAGTAGAGCAGCCCAGCATGATCAGCCAAGCGAATGTGGAAATGGCCAGAGAGATCTCATAATGACTCCATAGTTTTATTATAGTGAAGAGGAGAGAAATGTAATCAAAGATACCGTGGAAATGGGCTGCTCTCAATGCTCCCAATACCCGCCTTTCAACTGCAGATATCACATAGGAACTATACGATGCATGTATTACTTAATTTACAGTGTTGGTATTGTCTGGCATTCACCACATTCTATATGTGATGGTGGTATCCGAGTGCATCATGTATTCAATGATGTTAAGCCATTGTTGTTGCCTTTTGCTGTGCCAATGTCTTTTTGCAAGACCATTTTCATGATCTATGTGTTAAAGAGACATGCATAATAGAGGTTATATAAGAGGCCTTTATCCATCCATATATATATAAGACTAAAATGTACCTGTATGTAGTTAATTTCGGGTCATGTGATGTGGTTGTTTTTAAAGTTATTCAATACATATTCAATAAGAAGAACACTGGTATGTAGAGTAGTAGACAACTTCTCTATAAGAAAGGGCTTCTGTGGAAATTGTAAGAGATGTTTAATATTTCCCTCTTTTATTTTTAATCCACTACTTCGAGAAACAATATTTACCTCAGATTCCGTCAGAAGAAATGGGACAAATCTATGTTAGTAAATGTTAATGACTCAGTCATAGAAAAGTATTTATTTTTGTGCCTCAGATGACAGAGCTACTTGAGAGAAAAATTTTCTTTTTTTCTCTCAAAAAAACAAATAAAAACCAAGTTATTTCACACACATACCCAACAATTGATATGGTTCATTTGGGTTTCATTAGTTTCAGCCTGTAGGTGCATTGCCTGTTTTGCTGTCTTGGGCCTGCATAAGAAATCTTCCCCTTTATCTTTTCCCCTTAAAGTTTCCTTAAGTCAGTTGCATAAAACATTTTAAGGTGAATTTCCCCCTTAAATAAAGTGAAAAACTTAAGGGTGCCCATGAGTTCCCTTGTGCTTCATTTACTATGGATATCATATCAATGTACACAGCAAATGTGGGAGGTCAATGTTGCTTTCCTCTGCCCTGGTTGCAAAAGGAAAACATCAACCAGCTAGCTAGGTGTATACAGTGCATTCGGAAAGTATTCAGACCCCTTGACCTTTTGTTTTACATTTAATTTAAAAAGTATTCATAACCTTTGCAATGAAACTCCAAATTTAGCTCAGGTGAATCCTGTTACCATTGATAATCCTTGAGATGTTTCTCCAGCTTGATTGGAGTCCACCTATGGTAAATTCAATTGGTTGGACATGATTTGGAAAGGCACACACCTGTCTATATAAGGTCCCACAGTTGACAGTGCATGTCAGAGCAAAACCCAAGCCATGAGGTCGAAGTTATTGTCTGTAGAGCTCTGAGACAGGATTCTGTCGGGGCACAGATCTGGGGAAGGGTACATTGAAGGTCTCCAAGAACACATCATTCTTAAATGGAAGAAATTTGGAACCACCGAGACTGTTCCTAGAGCTGGCCAACCTGGTCAAACTGAGCAATCGGGGGAGAAGGGCCTTGGTCAGGAAGGTGAAAAAGAACCCGATGGTCACTCAGAGTTCCTCTCTGGAGTTGGGAGAACCTTCCAGAAGGACAACCATCTCTGTAGCAGGTGTGCCAAGCTTGTAGTGTCATACCCAAGAAGACTCGAGGCTGTAATCACTGCCAAAGGTGCTTCAACAAAGTACTGAGTAAAGAATAGTTATGAAACTGATATTTCCAGTTTTTTTTATTTTTAATAAATGTGTAAAAATGGCTAAAAACATGTTTTTGCTTTGTCATTATGGGGTATTGTGTGTAGATTGAGGGAAACAACAATTTAATCCATTTTAGAACAAGGCTGTAATGTTACAAAATGTGGAAAAAGTCAAGGGGTCTGAATACTTTCCCGACTGCACTGTAGATAGCTAGCTACTTAGCTAAACAATGGAAGGTGCACAATCCATGGCTACAAAGATAGCTGGCTAGCTAGCTTAAAAAAAATGTAACCTTTAACTAGGCAAGCCAGTTAAGAACAAGTTCTTATTTACAATGACGGCATACCCAGGCCAAACCCTAACATGGGCAACGCTGGGCCAATTGTGCACCGCTCTATGGCCAGCTAGCTACCTACTCTGTAAGTTAGCTTGATGTGCAAGAAAGTAATAGAAACTTGCTTTATTATCTGAATCAATTTGTTTCTCCTGTCTTGAATGTAGAAGTTCTATTTTGCTATCTCTCAAAACAAATGTGATCTCTTTGCCTAATGTTCAGTCAGTGAATCAGGTCATATCCCTGGTAACCAGAGACTCTTTCTGTCATACATGCCTTCAAACTACTGTAAATCCCCTTAAGTATGCACTTACCTAAGGAAAACGTTTGAGGGGCTCTATGCCATGCCCAAACAGTTCCCTTAGGTTAGGGGACATTTAAGGTAAATCCTTATGAGAAACACTTCAGGTGTATTATGCACGCAGGCCCTGGCACTTATTTCACCATTATAATAGGTCTATATTTAAATTTTATGAAAGGATCTTGATATGTTACACAACAATTCCATCCATTGACCTTTGATTCAAGTCTATGGTGTAGCGTTTTGAAATTTCTAGATTGTTTGAAGAATTGTTCATTTGTAAGTTCACTTGCAATGTCATCCAAATATCATTCATATATTTTATTTCAAGAGGAATGATTTAATTCAAGAGTACATTGAGAAATGTTGGATGTGAGCTGACTCCTCTCTCATGAGATGTGAGACTATCAGCATCAAATGCTAATCAAGAATAACAATGCAAGGGTCAATGTAGTGTCAATGTAAAAGTATGCATTTTTTATCACAGCTTGTGCTTTGGAGTGTTGACAGCTTGGAGTCACATTGGCATGGTTGCAAATAAAATGTATTATTTTGAAATGGTCTATAATTGAGTGATTTTATAATATATTGTGATATGTTGCTGTCCTTGCTATCGAGTGGTTCTACGTGGCCTACTCCAATCTAAACCTCTCCTTGTATCTTAACCATCACTTACATCTTAACTCCATGTCTTATTTGAGACAAGCAACACATGGTAGATCTACACGTCCCTGTGGAACAAAGTAAAATTGACACACTTTAGGAATGAATAATAGAGTGAATAACTTGACGAGGGGTGTTTTTTTTTTAGGTTTAATACATTCCATTCAATGTCCTGTTCACCAGCAACTGCGTGTTTTTCACTATGGGAGCATACACTGAGTATACAAATATTAAGAACACCTGCTCTTTCTATGACAGACTGACCAGGTGAATCTAGGGGAAAGCTATGATCCCTTCTTGATGTCACTTGTTAAATCCACTTAAATCAGAGTAGATGAAGGGGAGGGGACAGGTTAAAGAAGGATTTTTAAGCCTTGAGACATGGATTGTGTGCGTGTCACTGAGGGTGAATGGTCAAGACACAAAATATAAGTTCCATTGAATGAGGTATGGTAGTAGGTGCCAGGCACACCAGTTTGTGTCAAGAACTGCAACACTGCTGTTTTTTTTACACTCAATGGTTCACCACCCAAAGTATGCCCAGCCAACTTGACACAACTGTGGGAAGCATTGGAGTCAACATGGGTCAGCATCCCTGTGAAACGCTTTGGACACCTTGTAGAGCCCATGCCCCCGACTGTTCTGAGGGCAAAAGGGGGTGGGGGGTTCAAAAGCTGGGCCTAATTGTCTTTGTATTTTTGAAAGTTACGAGTTGGTGGATCTTATTTGGAACAGTCCTTGAAAAGAACCGTCCACCAATAGGTGCGCCAGGCAAGGTTAATAAAGTGAACCTGGGCCAGAGATAACAGAGAAAGTAGGAGATAGGAATCCCATTGTTGACTAATCGCGTTGAAGGTGTCATGCTGCTGTTGCTAAAATAATCTTCGCGCTATCTCTTCTCAAAGTCACTAAACCGGACTATTTTCCTCGGAAGTACGTAATGTCACGATTCCAAAGCTCGACGATATTACAGACAACACAGCAGTTATCTTACATCTCAGAAAACATGTGTAACGTTATACTTGTTGTTCACGAAATTCATGCTAATGTTGGGTTTTTGATTTAGCGCCCAATTCACTCATTGAATGAGTTTTCCATGCCCCAAAGTAGCCCAGAATGCACCGCGCGGTCCATTTACTATGCATGTGCAACGTACATCGTGACCGTAATACTATTTTAATGGCGTTTCCCATCTCCTCAGAAGTATATCTGCATGGGCCAGTTCAAGAACGGTGTGATTATGGTGACCCAGATGGAGATTGTATATGGCACATATTGATCCACAACCACCACACCGGAGAAACCTTACCTCAAAAGCAATTGAACAACGGTTCGCACCGTTTCTGGAAACGTGTCGTTCAGTACCAGTTTCGATGTTCAGTACAATTCGCCACGCAACGTAGCAAACGTTGAATCGAACTGAACAAACCTCCAGTGGAAGTAAATATCGGATGACGATATAAGGTCACGTGTGATTGTTTCTGCAGGAAATTGACAGTGTCGGTCTTCAAAATGGAAATGATTAGCCAGCGACATTTTCACACATTGAAGAAGTTTCTCACCTGATTTACGCTATGCTTACTTTTTGAACTACGATATCAAATAACCAAAACAAACGTTAGCTAACTTGCTAGGGCAACGTGCTGTCAGCAACGCTAGCTAGCTAACACAACGTTACGTTAGCTAGCTAGCCAGCCAGCAACATTTCTCTGATAGCTAGCCGGTTTGGACCACAGTTATATTTACAGGTTTTGACATACACGGTCAAAATGGAGCTGTTTCAAGCCAAAGACCATTACATTCTCCAGAGTGGCGATCATGCTCTTTGGTGTAGCCGAATAGATGGGACCATGAATGTCAGACCTGGTAAGCAAAATACGTTTGTGTGTATATATATATCTTATCTATCCCATCTATCTATCTTTTTTTTTATAGCTAACCTACATCATCTAACGTTATCTATCTTTCGGGCAGCAGAGCCATTGTAATGATATAATTTAAGTTACAATGTCAAGCCCACGGCATGAGAATTTCATCTTGGCTTGTTGTCTTTGTTATCCAAGTTAACACTGCTATACACGTTTACAATGACAGCTCTGTAGGAAGCTGTGGCTCGGACAGCGCATCGTACTTAAATTCCAGTGCGTTTCATTCCATTTTTTTGTTGTTGATTGTAATGTAATTGTCTAGCTATCTTATCTGCCAAGTTATTACCTCTTTATTGCCCTACTTTTATGAGGAGTGCTGCCCCGTTGACCTGATATTCGGGATAACCAGGCAAAGTGATGCTGATGTTGTGCAGAGCTAAGACGCTCGAGGGCGACAGTAAAAATGATTTAGCAGCAGGGGTTCCATTCAAATCAAATCTAGCCATGATTCGGGAAGCAGATGATAATGTCATTGTTCCGTATGTTTAAAAAAAAAAGTATTTAAATAGTGAAGTATTGAACAAAACAGCTGTTAGGGCTCATAATTGTTTCCCTCCATTCGTTTTACATAAGATTTATTTAACAGATTCATGTGGCTACATGGTTAACCATTCATTTCCTGAAATACCACTTAAGCATCAGGTCCAGTGGTTCCTTATTTCCTTACGCTGGATTCCACATAATCAGACTAGTTAGCTGCTCACTGCTACACACTAAACTACCTTGCTGGACTTGTTCTGCTCCAGCATGGCCTGCACCCCAAGGGTCTTGTCAAAACACCTCCTCTTCTCTGTGACGAGTTAAGCCGGGAAAATTCCGAGCAAAGCCTACAGCTGAGCCTGTGAAGCTTGCCTTTCTGTAGTAAAAAAAAGGCAGTTGGGAGAGGGAGCAGCCATTGTGTATTGATGTGAATGAGTACCCTGTGGGCTGGCTGAGGTCACATGGGTGTGCAGCCAGCCTGAACAGGTTTGGGTTGCACCGCTCTTCCATTATTTAATTGGAAAATAGTTTCTACTCCTCATTGGACCTGTTGACACGAGCACTGCCAGGAATTTCCACAATACACTTCTGAACATCTATGGTTGAGTTTCGCCCTAATGTACTGTAGCGTGTCTGTATCATGAACAAACAGAGAGAGGTATGTAGGGGCAGCCCTTATTTTCCACCACCCTGCCCGGTCTCCAATGCTGAGGCCGGTACACAGAGTTCTCTGGCTCCATGAAACAGGAAGAGTTATTGTCTGAGCTGCCTAGATGTTCTTCACTCTCCACCCTCTTTGTCGCCCATTCATGACTCAACTCGTCAAGGGTGTGTCAAGCAGTTGAAGTCTAGTTTTCTGTTATAAACAGTTTTAGTCAGCAGCATCAGCCAGTTTCTTTTGTAGGCTAGCTGTGATGTAGTCATTTGGCAGTGATGTCGTCATGCCCCAGTGCATCATGTTACCTCACTATATTTTTTTAAAGAATGGAAACTCACACTAGCTAGGTTTCCATCCAAGGCCTGTGATCCTCTGTAACCTGGTTTTCATACCTCTGTTTCAGAGGCAAAGAAATTGTTGTGTATTCTCTACATCATTTGTACTATTCTACCCAATTGATAACACATGTCTTTTTGAGCTCTGTGAATAATCTCTTGATGCAGTAAATACTTCTGAACTTGGCTGCAGACAGTATTAGCTAGCTACTGAGTGCATACCGGTGATGCTCCATGATTCCTAACAGTACAAACAGATACCCTCAGTCCAAGCCTAGCATGGAAGGCGTAGGAAATTGTCCACAGCCATGTGTGGAATGTAAATATTTAGGCCGCAATCCATCAACTATCATCAAACTGCTTCATTGCTCTTAGTGTGTAGAGCAATTTCTCTTAGAACATGTCTTTGCTTTGTGTTCACTCCACAAGTCTTTATTTTCTCTGATTGTCTCTTCTCTATGTTATTTCAGCAACAGACCTGCTGTTAGCTTGGAACCCAACGTGTTTAGGCCTGGTTGAGGGTCTCGTCGGGAAAATACAACTTCATACAGGTAAGTGAAATGGTGTGGGCCTTGTGCTACACGTGCCAACATTTGACACAACTGGATCATTTGAGACGTGATTTGACATGTACGCATGCTTTGAAATGTTGCGCTGTGTGGCCCCCTTGCACAATATGGCCACAACTGTACCTTTATTCTCTGAAACCATGCCTTCTGTTCTTATTAGCTTGCACTTTTTGTTTTATAGCTTTCAAACCTCATCAGTGGTCCTCAAATACACAACACAAATCCCCCCTAACAAGCCCTAGAATGTAGCCCTAGGCTAGCCCTGGGGCTTGGCTACAGGCTAGTATGAGTAATGTTTGTGCGGTAGATGCTTTTGGGGTGACTCATCGTGAAAACACCCAGGATTACTGGATCATTCTATTGCCTTAATGAGGTTTTGGATTAATTGTAGGAAGAGCCTCAGTCCTCAGAAATGCCAAGTATTTTCTTATGTTGTTTATGCAGTCTTTATTTACACTCACAAAGGTGTGCTAAATGATTTTGAGGAAAAGGACTGAGACATAACTGTGAAAGATGAGTCAGTCGATGAGTCGGTAAACAAGTTCTTGCAGATTATCTTAAATAAATGTCCGTTTGACTTGATAATGCTTAAAGCTGTCAGTGTTGGAAGTTTGTTCTTTTTTTCCCTTTATTTAACCAGGTAGGCCAGTTGGGAACAAGTTCACATTTACAACTGTGACCTGGCCAAGATAATGCATAAAAAGGCAAAGCAAATGTATTCGGGAAACATAATACATAGGTTTTTAGAAGAGAACAGCATGCAAATACTTCTGATTCTAACAAACCGTGCATTTTCATGGGTGAAATTTCAGTTCGCTTAGCCAGATGCCCCGTTTCACCACCACATGAGACAGCAGACTGAGAGACTGTGAGAGAGAGAGAACAGCCGATGTAGTCACACCTATTGGAATGTGTGTAATTCTGTGCCTGTGATGACATATCCTTTACCCCTTTCTGTTGGCAGATCTTCCTCTGGGTCTCATACTGATCCGTCAGAAAGTGCTTGTTGGCCAGATGCCAGGTGACCACAAAGTCTACAAGATCACCAAGATAGCTGTCATTCCTCTGTCTGAGGAAGAGCCTCTGGATCTGGAGCTGGAGGTGAGAGACTGTGATGAGGCCTGTTTTATCTGGGCACTTTATGGATCCCTGAGCACTCAAGTAGTTTTGGGCCTTTTTATGCAGTTTACACACGCAGCAGTTAACACATTACAATTGCACACCAGTGGCTACTTTAGTCTCCTTTTTAAATCTAGGCTACAGTCATGAGATGTAATGAAAACCATCGCTATTGTCTAGGCTAGCTTTAGTTGTTTTACATTTTATGATTGCATTTCCATGTTTCTAGTAAAGTGTCTCGATTGCCCTGTTTTGATTGATACCTTGAGTCGCTACCAATTAATCACTTTTTAAAATGGATATCACAATAGTGTTATTTTGATCTCGGAGGAATCGGGATTTTGCTTAGATGCCAGTCTTACAGGTGAGCCAGGATGATGATGATGATACATATACGGATAAAGATGATGAGGATGTAAGTGAAACATTTCCAGAGAACGGGATGTGTTGGATAATCGTTTCTCTGGTATGTTTTTAGAACATAGCCCTACATACTGTCCATACCACAGAATGATTATTCCACCCCGTCTAGGATAGGAATTCAGTAGCCCTGTGAAGTTGTGTTTGGAGAGAGTTTTATGAACCACTAGTTTTGGATGTTGTTGACTGTTTTTTAAAATTATTTTATTATTATTATTATTTTTTTTGTAGCTTTGAATTGATTTAATTAGCTAGAAAACTCATTGAGACCCAATTAACCCACAGATACCATACTGATTAGCTGTCATTCAACCTTTTAGACTTGTCCACAAGTATATTCCCGATTGTCTGTCATTCCCTCTACATACATTTACATATATTTGGAATACTTTCATCATGCACTCAATTATAAGGAAGTTTAATATCAGAATGCTTTGGTATGCTCAATTAGCCTAATCTGAACTGAATGAATGGTAATGCCTTCAAATGGGTTAAAAGTGAGTTATTTCCCAGAGTTCATATTTCAATTCCTGTTACGTATCGATATAGCGGAAGATGACGCTGGTATCTTAACAACGTACAATTTCATAGAAAGTGGGATAGAAAGTCTGCTTCTCTTCACTGTACTGCAGCGCCAGCTGTGCCATCAGAGTTCCTGGGTTCGCGCCCAGGCTCTGTCGTAACCGGCCGCGACCGGGAGGTCCGTGGGGCGACGCACAATTGGCCTAGCGTCGCCCGGGTTAGGGAGGGCTTGGTCGGTAGGGGTGTCCTTGTCTCATCGCGCACCAGCGACTCCTGTGGTGGGCTGGGCGCAGTGTGCGCTAACCAAGGTGGCCAGGTGCACGGTGTTTCCTCCGGCGCATTGGTGCGGCTGGCTTCCGGGTTGGATGCGTGCTGTGTTAAGAAGCAGTGCAGTGCGGCTTGGTTGGGTTGTGTATCGGAGGACGCATGACTTTCAACCTTCGTCTCTCCCGAGCCCGTACGGGAGTTGTAGCGATGCGACAAGATAGTAGCTACTACAACAATTGGATACCACGAAATTGGGGAGAAAAAGGGGTAAAAAAAGAAAGTCTGCTTCTCTTTCAGCTTTGTAAGAAGCATCACTTTGGGATCGACAAACCAGAGAAGCTGGCACAGTCTCCAGATGAGTCGAAGTTCCTGATGAAAACGCTGAGTCAGATCAAGTCTAATGTTGGGGCTCCCACGAAGAAAAAGGTAAAACAATGTTTAGTACTGTGCTCAGA
This sequence comes from Oncorhynchus mykiss, assembly GCF_057628025.1. Lineage (NCBI taxonomy): Eukaryota > Metazoa > Chordata > Actinopteri > Salmoniformes > Salmonidae > Oncorhynchus > Oncorhynchus mykiss. Next base: position 64,840,079 of record NC_143022.1, read on the forward strand.
TATCCCATGTATTATCATCTTACACACCAGTTGTACATTTTGGAATTGGTACATTTGCTGTTTTTACACTAGTCCATTTTTTTGTAAATTGGACAGTATACGTTTTTTTTTGTTCATTTACATTCTTTCCTTTCCATATTTTTTATTTTGACAATTTAATACCATCCCTGTCCATGCCCACCACCCAGTATTCCCCTGCCTTTCAGGTCAAGGAAAACAAAGAAAAGGAGCGTCTCGAGAGGCGGCTGCTCGATGAGCTGTACAAGATATTCATGGACTCTGATTCCTTCTACTACAGCATGACCTATGACCTCACCAACACTGTGCAGCGGCAGGGAGACACAGAAAAGTCAAACTTGCCCCTATGGAAGCAGGTTAGGAATATATCTATACTCTGAGGACACAAGTCGCATTAACTGAGACATTTACTAAAATGCCGCATTAAATTGGGTCGCCACTTTGAGATGCCTGGTTTAAGTACAGTAGTATTAAACCACACATATATTTTCTGTCTTTAAGATCAGTAGTTTAACTGCGCTTCGACAAGTCAAATTAAGCAATTATGCTCGACTGATAAGTTATTTTCCTCTTCAAGGTGGATGACAGATTCTTCTGGAACAAACACATGGTCCAGGAGCTCATCGATCTGCAGGTTTGATGAATTTCAAGACTGTTTTTGACAGGAATGGATTGACTAGATATCAATTTGTCAATGTTCAGGTATAAGAGTGCTGATGGTCATAGTGCACTAGTGTGGCAGAGTCACTTCTGCAAAACCCTGTTTGAACAATAGCGAAATGTTTTAGCAAGGAAACGCTTAGTGGCAGCTATTATTGGAGTGATTGAAATGTTATGTTAATTATATATACTGAACTACTGAATTCCCTCTTTATACATCTACATTTGGCATCACTGTATAGAGTTTGTAACTTTTCTTGTTGTGTTGCAGGTTCCAGAGGTGGACTTCTGGGTGACGCCCATCATCCAGGGCTTTGTGCAGGTGGAGGAGCTGGTGGTGAACTACAACGAGAGTCCAGATGAGGAGAAGAACAGCCCCGACACGCCGCTCCAGGAGCTCACCTGCGTGGACGACATCCACCCGCGCTTCACCGTGGCCCTCATCTCCCGCCGCAGTCGCCACCGTGCAGGTACAATACAGAGGTCAAAGGTCATGGCCAAATTGCTAGGTTCGAATTGCAACAGTTTGATAAGCAGATTTGTACCTTTTTCTTAAATAGAACTTGAATTACTTGATGATTAATAAACAATATTTTCTCTTCAACTTACTTAAAATGTCAGAGAAAACATTACGTTCTCACGTAACTTAAGCCAGTTAAGCTCATTGGAGGGGGGAATGAATGATCCTAGTTTTCTTCTCCCAAAAGGGATGCGGTACAAACGCAGAGGGGTGGACACAGACGGCCACGTGGCTAACTTTGTGGAGACCGAGCAGCTGATCCACGTGCACAACCACTCGCTGTCCTTTGTGCAGAGTCGCGGCTCGGTGCCCGTCTTCTGGAGCCAAGCAGGCTACCGCTACAACCCCAGGCCTCGGCTGGAGAAAGGTCAGCGGGATATTTCCAATCCAAAAGAAGAATTGGGGAATAATGGGTGTGTTCGTTTTAAGCACGCCCTGTCCCCCTTGTGGGGGGGGTGGAGTTTTCTTTTCAGAGCTAATGGAATGGTCTTAAATGTGCTAACTCTGCCCGTCCAGGACACTGGGCAAGCTAAAACGAAAGCACGTGACCCCCCGTCATCGTATACTTTCCCCTTTATAATCATCACTACTTGTTGAGTTTATGTGCAATTTCCAGATTACTTTTTTTTTAGGTCGTCTGTATGACAGGGATTGTTTTCCTTACAATGTACTGTCTGATTTGTCAGGAGAGAAGGAGACAATTCCTTACTTTGCTGCTCACTTTGATGAACAGCTCAACCTTTACAAGAAGCAGGTGAGAAGCATCTGCCAGATAACATCGGCATTACTTTAAATCTTTAGAGTCTAAGACATTGGGGGAGGAGGGGGGTGCTAAACTGACATGGAATTGTTTTAAGATGGTTATACTTTGGATCGTTTAGCTTTTTGATTTTGAATTTTAGAACCCCTTTAAATAAAATTAAATTTAAAAAAAATCATAAACAAGGTTTTGAAGTGTCAGATATTTACCCCCTTTTTTGGGGTAGGCACAAAATGGCCTTCATACTTTCATTTGTTTTGTTTTTTAAACCCTACCGGTTACTTTCAGATGAGTCCCATGATACTTGTCGGGGTCAGAGTCTCCCCTTTCCATAGAGGGATCATAATAGTTTTGTAGGTCAAACCATTCGGACGTTTATATGAGAAGACCAATTTTCAGGATGTCTTATCAAATCAAATTTATTTATATAGCCCTTCGTACATCAGCTGATATCTCAAAGTGCTGTACAGAAACCCAGCCTAAAACCCCAAACAGCAAGCAATGCAGGTGTAGAAGTACGGTTGCTAGAAAAACTCCCTAGAAAGGCCAAAACCTAGGAAGAAACCTAGAGGAACCAGGCTATCTGGGGTGGCCAGTCCTCTTCTGGCTGTGCCGGGTGGAGATTATAACACAGGACACTGAATAGGACATGATAAGTACTCCAGATATAACAAACTGACCCTAGCCCCCCGACACACAAACTACTGCAGCATAAATACTGGAGGCTGAGACAGGAGGGGTCAGGAGGCACTGTGGCCCCATCCGAGGACACCCCCGGACAGGGCCAAACAGGAAGGATATACAGTGCCTTGCGAAAGTATTCGGCCTCCTTGAACTTTGCGACCTTTTGCCACATTTCAGGCTTCAAACATAAAGATATAAAACTGTATTTTTTTTGTGAAGAATCAACAACAAGTGGGACACAATCATGAAGTGGAACGACATTTATTGGATATTTCAAACTTTTTTAACAAATCAAAAACTGAAAAATTGGGCGTGCAAAATTATTCAGCCCCCTTAAGTTAATACTTTGTAGCGCCACCTTTTGCTGCGATTACAGCTGTAAGTCGCTTGGGGTATGTCTCTATCAGTTTTGCACATCGAGAGACTGAAATGTTTTCCCATTCCTCCTTGCAAAACAGCTCGAGCTCAGTGAGGTTGGATGGAGAGCATTTGTGAACAGCAGTTTTCAGTTCTTTCCACATATTCTCGATTGGATTCAGGTCTGGACTTTGACTTGGCCATTCTAACACCTGGATATGTTTATTTTTGAACCATTCCATTGTAGATTTTGCTTTATGTTTTGGATCATTGTCTTGTTGGAAGACAAATCTCTGTCCCAGTCTCAGGTCTTTTGCAGACTCCATCAGGTTTTCTTCCAGAATGGTCCTGTATTTGGCTCCATCCATCTTCCCATCAATTTTAACCATCTTCCCTGTCCCTGCTGAAGAAAAGCAGGCCCAAACCATGATGCTGCCACCACCATGTTTGACAGTGGGGATGGTGTGTTCAGGGTGATGAGCTGTGTTGCTTTTACGCCAAACATAAAGTTTTGCATTGTTGCCAAAAAGTTCAATTTTGGTTTCATCTGACCAGAGCACCTCCTTCCACATGTTTGGTGTGTCTCCCAGGTGGCTTGTGGCAAACTTTAAACAACACTTTTTATGGATATCTTTAAGAAATGTCTTTCTTCTTGCCACTCTTCCATAAAGGCCAGATTTGTGCAATATACGACTGATTGTTGTCCTATGGACAGAGTCTCCCACCTCAGCTGTAGATCTCTGCAGTTCATCCAGAGTGATCATGGGCCTCTTGGCTGCATCTCTGATCAGTCTTCTCCTTGTATGAGCTGAAAGTTTAGAGGGACGGCCAGGTCTTGGTAGATTTGCAGTGGTCTGATACTCCTTCCATTTCAATATTATCGCTTGCACAGTGCTCCTTGGGATGTTTAAAGCTTGGGAAATCTTTTTGTATCCAAATCCGACTTTAAACTTCTTCACAACAGTATCTCGGACCTGCCTGGTGTGTTCCTTGTTCTTCATGATGCTCTCTGCGCTTTTGACGGACCTCTGAGACTATCACAGTGCAGGTGCATTTATACAGAGACTTGATTACACACAGGTGGATTGTATTTATCATCATTAGTCATTTAGGTCAACATTGGATCATTCAGAGATCCTCACTGAACTTCTGGAGAGAGTTTGCTGCACTGAAAGTAAAGGGGCTGAATAATTTTGCACGCCCAATTTTTCAGTTTTTGGTTTGTTAAAAAAGTTTGAAATATCCAATAAATGTTGTTCCACTTCTTCACTTCTTCACTTGATTCTTCACAAAAAAATACAGTTTTATATCTTTATGTTTGAAGCCTGAAATGTGGCAAAAGGTCGCAAAGTTCAAGGGGGCCGAATACTTTCGCAAGGCATTGAAACGCCACCCACTTTGCCAAAGCACAGCCCCCACACCACTAGAGGGATATCTTCAACCACCAGCTTACCATCCTGAGACAAGGCCGAGTATAGCCCACAAAGATCTCCGCCACGGCACAACCCAAGGGTGGCGCCGGGGGGGGGGCGCCAACCCAGTTTGTCTTATGTTCTGACAAACACCGCTCTAGCTCTGCCACCTTTCACCGCTGTGGAAGTGTGATACTGGCGGATGCGGTGGATTGAAAAAACAATATATCTAGCTTAAACTAACGGATTTGGATGGGGATTTTTTTGTTATGTCACTTAGGTTGGTGCATCAATCGACTCTAAGGGGGTTAATATCAATGCCAAAGTTTGAGTTTTCATTGAACTTAGCCGTATCTAAATAAAGACTTATCGTAAATAGTGAAGTTGATGCAATTTACAACTGTTTTGACAGGTCATCATTAACTTAGTGGATCAAAGTGGGCGGGAGAAGATTATTGGCGATGCATATCTCAAACAAGTCCTTCTATACAACAATCCTAACCTGACATATGTCTCTTTTGACTTCCATGAGCACTGGTAAGAAAATTGCTGCACAGAAACAATCTTGACAGCACAGATAATTTAATCGAATAAGTACATCTAAATGAGAAAAGAATAACTTAAACTACGATACTTGTTATTTATTATAGTATGCACTTCCCCTGTATATATTTAATTGGTCTTCTTCTGTCTCATCAGTCGAGGTATGAAGTTTGAAAATGTGCAAACGCTGACAGATGCAATCTCCGATATTATTGCAGACATGAGATGGGGGTGGTAAGTGTGTGAGTGTATGTCATCCCAAACCCCACAGAGACTCCTTTTAATGCAAGTAAAAATCCTCAACTAATCAGTAATCGATAGCGCACGTGGCTCCATAGTGCATCACAGTGTATACTCCTCTGTCAGGGTCGACCAGGCAGGAGTCATCTGCCACCAGGAGGGCATTTTCCGGGTGAACTGCATGGACTGTCTGGACAGGACCAATGTAGTCCAGGCTTCCATCGCTCGTGCTGTAATGGAGGCACAGGTGAGATTTCTCCCCGCTTTGAACGTGTGTCAACTTAAAGCTGAGGATGTCATAACATTGCATTTCCTAGTGCTCTAATACAGATTTGAACTAAAGTCTCTGGGTTAGACACATGGTGTATATATATCAGATGAAATATTAAGGTGAAAGACCAAATGTAAAAACAACCTCTACTTTTGAGTGGAAGTGCAGTGCTCTGGCAACCTGTCCATGGTGACTGATGGTTAACTGTATGTCTCTGTGTCCCTCAGCTGAAGAAACTGGGTGTGATGCCCCCTGAGCAGCCTCTGCCCCTCAAGTGCTACAGGATCTACCAGGTCATGTGGGCCAACAACGGCGACACCATCAGTAGACAGTACGCCGGCACGGCCGCCCTCAAGGTAACATAATTTGCATGTGTGTTTTAAGGTAATATTAGGTTTGCGTCTTGCAACAGTATGCCGTCTTGGTTCTCCACAGAAGGCCTTCGCTGCCTGGGTAAATGTATCGAGTAATAAAACATATTTGCCCAGTCTTGTTTAACTACCAATTATATGAGGCCTCTGCAATTTGCAGGGAGAAATGTACACTACCGTTCAAAAGTTTGGGGTCACTTAGAAATGATCTTGTTTTTTTTAGTTTGAGAAACAGACACCTCACAAGAAGGCCAGCGTCCCCGGGTCGCCTCTTCACTGTTGAGACGATGAGACTAGTTTTTTACGGGTACTATTTAATGAAGCTGCCAGTTTAGGATTTGTGAGGTGTCTGTTTCTCAAATTAGACACTAATGTACTTGTCCTCTTGCTCAGTTGTGCACTGGGGCCTCCCACTCCTCTTTCTATTCTGGTTAGAGCCAGTTTGCGCTGTTCTGTGAATGCAGTAGTACGCAGCATTGTACGAGCTCTTCAGTTTCTTGGAAATTTCTCGCATGGAATAGCCTTCATTTCTCAGAACAAGAATAGACTGTCGAGTTTCAGAAGAAAGGTCTTTGTTTCTGGCAATTTTGAGCCTGTAATCGAACCCACAAATGCCGATGCTCCAGATACTCAACTAGTCTAAAGAAGGCCAGTTTTATTGCTTCTTTAATTAAAACAACAGTTTTCAGCTGTGCTAACTTAATTGCAAAAGGGTTTTCTAATGATCAATTAGCCTTTGAAAATGATTGACTTGGATTAGCGAACACAGCAGTGGTGGTTGCTGATAATGGGCCTATGTAGATATTCTTTTTAAAAAAAAAAATCTGCAGTTTCCCGCTACAATAGTCATTTACAACATTAACACTGTCTACACTGTTTTTCTGATCAATTTTATGTTAATGGACAAAAAAGGGACATTTCTAAGTGACCCCAAACCTTTGAAAGGTAGTGTACATCAGGAGGATGGCGAAAATAATTTATAGTCCACCAGACTCTTATTTTGTCTTCTGCTTAGATTAGCTGGTAATGCATGATATATAACCATGGCATAACATGTGAAGATAAGCACATTTTCTACATTATTTATGGGATTCACCATTTTGTTCTTGTATAATGGCCTGATCAGTGTTTTCCACTAGCGCCCTGGCTGTCGTCTATACAGTCGATTACAAAGTCAAACTCTGCCGGATACTTTTCCCACCTAACTTATCTAGCCTACTTTTTTTATTTTTTTATTTTGGAAGTCCGGGGAAAAAAGTCTTCCGAGCTCCCTCCGGCTAGAATGAAAGATATGAATTAACTTGGCTTTTCAATTCGCAAGTCATAAAAAGAAAAGTCAGCCTAGCCCTCTCCTGCTAGAATGAAAGATATGCATCTTCCAGCGATCTATTGATAGGACAGGTGCCTGTCAGTCACAAAGTGAGGGATGACAGGGAAACACTGCTGGTTTGACAGTCTGCTGTCTTTCCCGGTACCTGGGTGTCTATGCACAGTTGAAGTGGGAAGTTTACATACACCATAGCCAAATACATTTCAACTCAGTTTTTCACAATTCCTGACATTTAATCCTAGTAAAAATTCCGTCTCTTAGGTCAGTTAGGATCACCACTTTATTTTAAGAATGTGAAATGTCAGAATAATAGTATTGATTTATTTCCGCTTTTATTTCTTTCATCACATTCCCAGTGGGTCAGAAGTTTACATACACTCAATTAGTATTTGGTAGCATTGCCTGTAAATTGCTAAACTTGGGTCAAACGTTTGGGGTAGCCTTCCACAAGCTTCCCAGAATAAGTTGGGTGAATTTTGGCCCATTCCTCCTCACAGAGCTGGTGTAACTGAGTCAGATTTGTAGGCCTCCTTGCTCGCACGCGCCTTTTCAGTTCTGCCTACAAATTTTCCATGGGATTGAGGTCAGGGTGTTGTGATGGCCACTCCAATACCTTGACTTTGTTGTCCTTAAGCCCTTTTGCCACAACTTTGGAAGTATGTTTGGGGTCATTTGCGACCATGCTTGAACTTCCTGACTGATGTCTTGAGATGTTGCTTCAATATATCCACAATTTTCCTCCCTCGTGATGCCATCTATTTTATGAAGTGCACCAGTCCCTCCTGCAGCATGCACCCCCACAACATGATGCTGCCACCCCAGTGCTTCACGGTTGTGGTGGTGTTCTTCGGCTTGCAAGCCTTCCCCTTTTCCCTCCAAACATAACGATGGTCATTATGGCCAAGCAGTTCTATTTTTGTTTCATCAGACCAGAGGACATTTCTCCAAAAAGTACGGTCTTTGTCCCCATGTGCAGTTGCAAACCGTAGTCTGGCTTTTTTATGGCGGTTTTGGAGCAGTGGCTTCTTCCTTGCTGAGTGGCCTTTCAGGTTATGTCGATATAGGACTTGTTTTACTGTGGATATAGATACTTTTGTACCCGTTTACTCCAGCATCTTCACAAGGTCCTTTGCTGTTGTTCTGGGATTGATTTGCACTTTTTGCACCAAAGTACGTTCATCTCTAGGAGACAGAACGTGTCTCCTTCCTAAGTGGAATAACAGCTGGGTGGTCCCATGGTGTTTATACTTGCGTACTATTGTTTGTGGTACCTTCAGGTGTTTGGAAATTGCTTCCAAGGATGAACCAGACTTGTGGAGGTCTACAATTTTTTTTCCTGGGGTCTTGGCTGATTTCTTTAGATTTCCCCATGATGTCAAGCAAAGAGGCACTGCGTTTGAAGGTAGGCCTTGAAATACATCCACAGGTACACCTCCAATTGACTCGAATGATGTCAATGAGCCTATCAGAAGCTTCTAAAGCCATGACATAATTTTCTGGAATTTTCCTAGCTGTTTAAAGGCACAGTCAACTTAGTGTATGTAAACTTCTGACCCACTGGAATTTTGATACAGTGAAATATTCTGTCTGTAAACAAAGTAGATGTCCTAACCGCCTTGCCAAAACTATAGTTTAACAAGAAATTTGTGGAGTGGTTGAAAAACGAGTTTTAATGACTCCAAGCTGAGTGTATGCAAACTTCCGACTTCAACTGTTTGCAGTCAAATGTATTTACACGGGCGGAGAAGGCATGATGCTCCTTTATCGTCTGTGTGAGTCAATTTGCAGGTCCCATATAATGTGGTAACGATGAATCAAAATCCACTTACCCTATTGTTTTCTGGCACTTTCATTTTCCTTTTGCGTATTTCTTATGCTGCCACGAAGTGCTGGCTCATATCGGCTTACTGTGATTTGATTGATGAATAACAAGCTTGACTAGTTTGTACGTGGTGTTCGAACTGACTGAATAAAGTCGATCTCGTATATCCTTGCCATTCATAAATCACACCAAGTAGTTTATATGTCCATGGTATCGCATCAGGACAAATAAACTAAAGATCTCGTTTGTATTTTTCATATGAAGTCTGTGTAGCAAAGCCTGCTTCATTTTAACACCTGCTTCAATCATACCTGTATTGCAGATAGCTGAGAGAATTCCTTTAAAAGGAAGCTTGAAGTCTGTGGAAGTCAGCAGACTCTTACAAGATTATTTAAGAAGAAATCTGGGTCAGTTGTTAAACAAGTGTTTATTTTAAATTTTTATAAATGACATGCTGCAATTCAGAGTTCCAAACACTTGTGGAAATGTTTTCACTAATTTAACTAATGGCGTATAATCTCTTAACACATACAGTTGAAGTCAGAAGTTTACATACACTTCGGTTGGAGTCATTTAAAACTTGTTTTTCAACCACTCCACACATTTCTTGTTAACAAACTATAGTTTTGGCAAGTCGGTTAGGACATCTACTGTGTGCATGACACAAGTAATTTTTCCAACAATTGTTTACAGACAGATCATTTCACTTATAATTCACTGTATCACAATTCCAGTGGATCAGAAGTTTACATACACTAACTTGACTGTGCCTTTAAACAGCTAGGAAAATTCCAGAAAATTATGTCATGGCTTTAGAAGCTTCTGATAGGCTAATTAACATAATTTGGGTCAATTGGAGGTGTATCTGTGGATATATTTCAAGGCCTACCTTCGAACTCAGTTCCGCTTTCCTGACATCATGGGAACATCGAAAGAAATCAGCCAAGACCTCCGAAAAAAAATTGTAGACCTCCACAGGTACACCTGAAGGTACCACATTCATCTGAACAAACAATATTACGCAAGTATAAACACCATGGGACCACGCAGCTGTCATACCGCTCAGGAAGGAGACTCATTCCTAGATATGAATGTACTTTGGTGCGAAAAGTGCAAATCAATCCCAGAACAACAGCAAAGGACCTTATGAAGATGCTGGAGAAAACGGGTACAAAAGTATCTATATCCACAGTAAAAACTAGTCCTATATCGACATAACCTGAAAGGCCGGTCAGCAAGGCAGAAGCCACTGCTCCAAAAAAGCCAGACTATGGTTTTCAACTGCACATGGGGACAAAGATCGTACTTTTTGGAGAAATGTCCTCTGGTCTGATGAAACAAAAATAGAACAGTTTGGCCATAATGACCATTGTTATGTTTGGAGGGAAAAGGGGAATGCTTGCAAGCCGAAGAACACCATCCCAACCGTGAAGCACTGGGTTGGCAGCATCATGTTGTGGGGGTGCTTTGCTGCAGGAGGGACTGGTGCACTTCACAAAATAGATGGCATCATGAGGGAGGACAAGTATGTGGATATATTGAAGCAACATCTCAAGACATCAGTCAGGAAGTTCAAGCTTGGTTGCAAATTTGTCATCCAAATTGACAATGACCCCAAGCATACTTCCAAAGTTATGGCAAATGGCTTAAGGACAACAAAGTTCAGGTATTGGAGTGGCCATCGCAACACTCTGACCTCAATCCCATGGAAAATGTGTGGGCAGAACTGAAAAAGCGTGTGCAAGCAAGGAGGCCTACAAACCTGACTCTGTTACACCAGCTCTGTCAGGAGGAATGGGCCAAAATTCACCCAACTTATTGTGGGAAGCTTGTGGAAGGCTACCTGAAACGTTTGACCCAAGTTAAACCATTTAAAGGCAATGCTTCCGAATACTAATTGAGTGTATGTAAACTTCTGACCCACTGGGACTGTGGTGAAATAAATAAAAGCTGAAATAAATCATTCTCTCTACTATTATTCTGACATTTCACATTCTTAAAATAAAGTGGTGATCCTAACTGACCTAAGACAAGGAATTTTTACTAGGAATAAATGTCAGGAATTGTGAAACTGAGTTTGAATGTGTTTCGCTAAGGTGTATGTAAACTTCTGACTTAAACTGTAGACCCAGAATTTAATTGAGCATCTGTTCTGTTTTGGTTTATTTCTCCATTTGAAAAAGTGCCCATCACACAATTTTAGATTTTTTTTTTAAATGTAACCTTTTATTTTTTCAAGAAAATTTGGCCTACGTACTGTTCTGTTTTAATAAAATACATAATTTGAAGGACAAAAGTAATTGTCTATTCATATCTTACAGTAAAATTCTTTAATTTCAAGAGAAGACAAGTTAACAGTGTGATGTTCTCTTACTTAGAAAATAGTCCTGATCATATAGGCCTAGACTATATCCCATTAAAAAAAAACAAATTCATACATTTTCTGGAAATCCAAACACAATACTGCAACAAACGAAATAAAATTTAAAAAATGTATTTAACCTTTATTTAACTAGGCAGGTCAGTTAAGAACAAATTCATATTTACAATGATGGCCTACCCCTCCCAAACCCGGACAATGCTGGGCCAATTGTGCGCCGCCCTATGGTACTCCCAATCACGGCCGGATGTGATTCTGCCTGGATTCGACCCAGGGACTGTAGTGACTCCTCTTGCACTGAGATGCAGTGCCTTAGACCACTGCGCCACTCGAGAGCCAAATAAAGTGTTCAATAATTTAACTGTGTATTTCGGATGGAATCAAGGCATTAGGATGTACCCAAGGCCACCAAAATATGGCTTGTTCGGCCATAAAATTCATAGCCGGGGGATCCTGGCTGGCTAGTTTTTCTATTTGGCTGGTTGCTCCATATACTTGTGGAAAACACTGCTGATAAAGGCTGTTCTTAAGGGAATAAACGTTTTTTTAAAAAGGCAGTCGCATGAAAGGCTATTTGTTCTGGTTTAACTTAAAAGCCTAGTGCAGTCAAAATTCAGTTTTACCTGTGTTTTGTATCATATTGTACAACAGCGGATGAAACGAAGACTGTAAAAGTGTGACTTTTCGATCAGTGTTATTTTCTTGATAGTTGCTGGTTGAAAATAAATCAAATCTACATGGGACTTTCTAATTAGCCCGTTTTGATTGGGCGTAAATTCTCGGCTTGCGTAGGGACATCAACCAGGCGGGAAATTGGTTAATAGACCAATAGTAAAGAGTTCCAAACCTCTCTGCCAATAACTGCTCTTTTTTTTTGTTTGGCCTTTCCCATTCAGACCACTCCCAGACAGTCCTAGCTAAATATTTGCTTAAGAAAATGTTTTTGCAAAAAACAAACAATTTTTGCCCATTTTTTCATGGAAAACTAGTACACATATTGATACCTAGAAATGGTTTTATATTGATATAAAAATGGCTGCATTGGGCTTTAAGACAATTGTTGTGCAGACTGAAAAGGGGAAAATTGAACAATGTTTACTCGACACAGCCCTAAGTCAGGAAGAGTATAAAACAAATATAAAAGAGATCAGACGGTGACTCTAATATCTTGCTTGTTTTTTTAACATGCTCTGTCTGTAATCCATTTTATAAAGGGAGACTTCACCAGAACGGGGGAGAGAAAACTGGCCGGGGTGATGAAAGATGGCGTGAACTCAGCCAACCGTTACTATCTGAACCGCTTCAGGGACGCATACAGACAAGCAGTCATTGGTAAGGAAATACCTGTAATACTTTACTTAAAGCCTGCGGTTATAATGCTTTATGATGCAGTTGGGATTCGTTCTAAGACATGAATATGTATGACCCCCTTATGTCTTAATATCTCATAATGATCCTGACTAAAAATCAATAGCCAGTTAAATATAAAACATGGACAGACATAAACATATTATGAGCCTTATTATAAGACACAGGTTCATATACGATTATAACAAGTTAAAATGCATTATGCCGGCAGGCTGTAAGTACAGTAAAGTGTTATCAAAATGGATTCCACCCTCCGTCTCAAAACAATGATTCAGTCCTAATCAGTTTTAGTCTCAAAAGTGTGACTCGACCGTCCTCGTTCTTCAACCTCCTCTCTCCAGATCTGATGATGGGGCATCCTGTGACGGAGGACCTATACTCCATCTTCAGTAAGGAGAAGGAGCATGAGGAGAAGGAGCAGGAGAGCCAGAGAGTAACCCAGGAGCAGGTCAGCCTCCTGCTGCAGACCTACATGCAGCTGCTGCTGCCCGACGATGAGAAGTTCCATGGGGGATGGGCCCTTATCGACTGTGACATGAGGTTAGTGCTGGAACAATCTATAAATCAAAACTCTAACCTTTAACACTGAAATCCTTTCGAAGAGCTCGCTCTTGTAGCTTGTTCTCCCAACACTTTGTTAGCTAGCTCAGTTCAGTTCAACTTTATTTATCCCCTCAGGGGTAATTAAGACACCCTTCAAAATCAACACCTTGAAAGTGTTTATTCCTCAATAAATTGTTAATGTGGAAAGCAAATGTTTCTCCTCATCAGCCTTATTGATGCAACCAGCAAGGATGTGGATGTTCTCCTGCTGCTATCCAACAGTGCATATTACGTTGCCTAGTAAGTGCCTGTATTTTTTACAGAACAGTAAGAGAGTCAATTACATGTATTTTAGCTGTTCCTTATATAATTCTGTTTATTTGCTTTTGTTTTTACAGTTATGATGAGGAAGCTGACAAAGTTAATCAGTACCAACGCCTCAACTTAGAGGGTTTGGAAAAGATTGAAATAGGTGAATGTTTCTAGGGGAATTTAACTCCACCAAGTGAAAATTCCAAAATGTAGACCGGATCTGAGTCCTTCACAGCTTCATGATTTATTTTACACTGTAAAGCTACTAAGCACACACTATCGACATGGTTTTCATTATTGAACACAAATTCTGAATGATGCAACTACTCTTTTTATTTATTTACTTATTTTTTATTTTTTATTCTACAATTTTTATTTTCCACAAACATCTTAGTTACTCATGAATAAAGCTCACAACATGTCCTATGTGTTCTTTTGTAGGCCCAGAACCCACTCTGTTCGGGAAGCCCAAATTCTGCTGTATGCGTCTACACTATAATAATGGGGAGACAAGTGGTTATTTTCACACACTAAGGGCCCTCACAAGGAATCCTGAGGATGATGGTAAAGGTATGGGAAGATTTCATTAAACTGTCAGCATAAAACTAGTCGACCATGAATAAAACCTGGTAGATTGGAAGCGCACTGCCCGTATATCTCAAAAACAACCTGAAATCCTTATCCTGACAGCCTTTGTGGGAATTATTCATTTTATTTCAGACACGTTGCAGTGCATCGCAGAGATGCTTCGCCTAACTAAGCAAGCCATGGGACTTGACCTACAGGTGGTTGAAAAGAAACTGGAGAGGTGAGTTGGAATACATTATCACTCTATCTAGATCTTCAGAATATTCTTCTCTTGCAGTTCAGTATGTCTATATTATCCCTTTTACACATGTTTTCCAAAAATATCTCATTGTCATGGATGTACATGATAAACAGAAGCCCTGGCTAAAATACTAAGACAGTATAGTGTTCATTTTTGTTCAACTTTCATTTAAATAAAAATATTTTCTAGCCAGGGCTTCTGTTTATCATGAATGTCAATTAGATTATTATTATTTTTTTATTTTTTTTAACCATTTGTTTCAGGAGGCACAGTAAACCTCACGAGGACATCATGGGCATCCAGGGCAGACACCCAGACCAGGTCCTGGGCAGCTCTGGTCTGGCTCAGGGCAAGAGCTTCCTCCTCAACAAGTTCTCCTCCCTCAACCAGAGGGTGAAGAAGTCCAACGTCAACATGGGCTCCTTCAAGGGGAGACTGGGAAACACCTTCTCCACCAAGCCGGACGTGAAGGTGAACTTTCTGAAACCCACCATGGGGGTCACCCTCTGGAAGTCTGATAGCAGCTTGGAGACGTCGGACGGGGCCAACATCGGCCCGGCTCTGAAGGACCTCTGTGACAACCACTCAGAGATGTCATCAGACTCGGACTCCTACAACTCGGACGAACAACTGCGCTCCAGCTCCTTGGAGAATGTGGACTACGTGCTGCCCAGCTGCGGCATCGTGGCGTCGGCTCCGCGACTAGGCAGTCGAGGCAGCGTGGAGCTCAACATCCGGGTCACTGGCTGCGACAGTAACAGTAAGCCGGAGGCTCTGGCTCTAGCCAGTCCTGAAGACCAGTCCCCCGGGGTTACCTCGGAGGCTGAGGAGGCCATCCTGATAGACTTTGGAACTCCAATTGATGCCTATTGCCACCAATTCATCCAAGACGCGCAGACCAAACCTGTGGAGGTGTTTGGGGAGCAGGTGGCTTGTAGCCTTCCCACACAGAACCCACAAGTCCCTCCACATGCTAAAGGCCCCCTGGCCCCAGACGGACACCCAGGTTCAGATCAGCAGGAGGAGGAGCTCCAGCTCCCTCCCAGGCCGTCCCAGCTAGATGTTGCCTCCGGCCCCAATCTCCTGACCGTCCAGAAGCCCATCTCTGCAGCTTCCGGCAGCTCCCAGAGGAGCCTGGGCTCTCACATGGAGGGCAGCCTGGGCCCCTCACCCGCCGACAGCAACGGCAGTCGCGTGGTCTCCCCCTTTGCCAAGATCAAGAGCTCCATGGTGCAGGTGGCCAGCCTGACCCAAGCTGGACTCACCCAAGGCATCAACTTTGCTGTGGCGAAGGTGCAGAAGAGCCCAGAGCCAGAAATGGCCACTCTAAACGAGACCCAAGAGAACGAGCTGAAGGCAATGTTTACACAGTGCCAGACCAGGATCATACAGATCTAGCACTTCCCAAGTTGTAGCCTCTAAGCAGGTTTTTGTACAGTTTCTATGTGACTTCCAGTACAGTAGCGTAAGCTGACTCGGCTAAGAACCCCACTCTTC
Source organism: Oncorhynchus mykiss (assembly GCF_057628025.1). NCBI lineage: Eukaryota > Metazoa > Chordata > Actinopteri > Salmoniformes > Salmonidae > Oncorhynchus > Oncorhynchus mykiss. The sequence goes on from NC_143022.1 coordinate 64,855,996, forward strand.
AATTTCCTCTATAGTTGACATGACCATGTTTACAGCCAGTGTTGTGTAGTGTGTGTATAATACTCCAGCTCTATATGACAGAGTCCTTAATCCTGTTGCATTTCCTTTCGAGAGATTTTCCAGATATATTTGCATGTCAGGCTATTGGTAATAACAAAGGCAGGTAATACCCAGTGTATGTTGAGAGGCAAGCTCTGGATTTATCATTTTGGTGATCCCATATGTGCAGTGCACCAATTTGGCATTTGTGATAATAGGCCTAGTTTATATCTCTGTTACCAAAATAAGTTTTTGACAATTTTTCTCAGAATTTTCAAAGGGCAGCTCCATGTTAGATAGTCCCCTAATAAGAAAACAAACTGCTTGTAGAATCAGTGTTGCCGAGTTTTTCCCTACCGATATTGGAAATGTACCAAGGTAGGACTTAATCAAGGTACAAGAACTCCGGTTAGAGTATACTGTTTTGATATGTAAATATTGTACTGTATGTACAGTGCCTATCATACATATTTATCCCCGTTGGATTTCTTCACATTTTGTTACACACGTGGGATTAAAATGGATTTAATTGTATTTTTTTTTGTCAACGATCTACACAAAATACTTTGTCAAAGATTTCCATTGAGATTAATGTAAAATATAGCACTAATGTATCTTGATTTGATAAGTACTCACACTACAGCTGTGTCTTGGGTAAGTCTCTAAGAGCTTTGCCCACCTGGATTGTGCAATATTTGCCCATTTAAAAAAAATATATATTTTCAAAAATCTTCAAATTTCAAGTCTTGCTATAGATTTTCAAGCAGATTGAAGTCAAACTGTAACTTGGCCACCCAGGAACATTCATTGTCTTCTTGTTAAGCAACTCCAGTGTAGATTTGGCCTTGTTGTAGGTGATTGTTCAGCTGAAATGTGAATTCCTCTCCCAGTGTCTGGTGTAAAGCAGGCTGAACTAGGTTTTCCTCTAGGATTTCGCATGTGCTGAGCTCAATCCCGTTTATTTTTATCCTGAAAAACTCAGTCTTTGCCGATGTCAAGCATACCCATATCATGATGCAGCCACCACCATGCTTGAAAATAAGGAGGCAGTTACAGTGATGTGGTGTTGATTTTGCCCCAAACATAAGGCTTTGCATTTAGGTCAAAAAGTGTGTACCTTTTGCTGTGTTTGTTTTTTTGCAGTATTACTTTAGTGCCTTATTGCTTACAGAATGTATGTTTTGGAATATTTGTAATATTCATTTCAGTCATTTAGGTCGTTATTGTGAAGTCACTACAATGTTATTAATCCATCCGTTTCCTCACATCACAACAATTCTGAAGCTGTTTTAAAATCACCAATGGCCCCATGGTGACATCCCCTGAGCAGTTTCCCTCATGTCCTGCAGCTCAGTTCAGAAGGGTGACTGTATATTTTATGTGTTTGGGTGGTTTAATACACCATCCACAGCATCAGTATTAACTTGACCATGCTTAGAGAGATATTCAATGTCTGATTTGTTATTGTTACCCATGTACCAATCACGGCCCTTCTTTATGGGGCTTTCTCCCTGTTCTTTTGTAGTTCAATCTGTGCTTGAAATCCAATACTTGACTGACAGACCTTGTATGTACTGTATGGGGGACAGAGGAAGGTGTAGTCACACAAAAATCATGACATCCCCTATTATTTCACACAGTAATGTCCATGTAACTTATTGTGATTTGTTAAGCGAAATGTTACTCCTGAACTAATTTAGGCTTCGCTAAACAAAGGGGGTGAATACTTATGCAACAGTTATATTTTAGTTATTACATTTGTATTCATTTGTTTAAAAAAAAAGTTATTTATTTATTTTCACTTTGACATTATGGAGTCTTTTGTATAGGTCAGGGATGGGCATCTCCAATCCTCAATCAGGCCCCTGAGGACTGGAGTTCCCCCATGCATGGTGTAGATCAATGACAAAAAGATAACAATTAAATATTTTTCAATCCAACTTTCCAACGCAACAAAACGTGAAGAAATCCAAGGGAGTGAATACTTAAATATATTTGTTCCATGTGTAGAACCTTTCTATTGACCAACATATATTGATGGACATAGCACTATAGTAGCAGTCAAAAGTTTGGACACACCTGCTCATTCAAGGGTTTTTCCTTTATTTTTATTATTTTCTACATTGTAGAATAATAGTGAAGATGTCAAAACTATGAAATAACACACATGGAATCATGTAGTAACCAAAAAGGTGTTAAACAAATGAAAATATATTTTAGATTTTTCAAAGGAGCTCTTTGCCTTGATGACAGCTTTGCACACTCTTGGCATTCTCTCAACCAGCTTCACATGGAATGCTTTTCCAACAGTCTTGAAGGAGTTCCCACATATGCTGAGTACTTGTTGGCTGCTTTTCCTTCACTCTGTGGTCCAACTCATCCCAAACCATCTCAATTGGGTTGAGGTCAGGTCATCTGATGCAGCCACTCCATCACTCCTTCGTCAAATAGCCCTTACACCACCTGGATGTGTGTTGGGTCATTGTCCTGTTGAAAAACAAATGATAGTCCCACTAAGCGCAAACCAGATGGGATGCTGTGGTAACCATGCTGGTTAAGTGTGCCTTGAATTCTAAATAAATCAGTGTCACCAGCAAAGCACCCATGCTTCAGGGTGGGAACCACACATGCGGAGATCATCCGTTCACTTATACTGTGCATCACAGACACGGCGGTTAGAACCAAAAATCTCAAATTTGGACTCCTCAGACCAAAAGACAGATTTCCACCGGTCTAATGTCCATTGCTCGTGTTTCTTGGCTCAAACAAGTCTTCTTATTGGTGTCCTTTAGTAGTGGTGGTTTCTCTGCAGCAATTCAACCATGAAGGCCCTATTCAGATGTGAGATGTGTCTGTTGAACACTGTTAAGCATTTATTTGGGCTGCAATTTCTGAGGCTGGTAACTCTAATGAACTTATCCTCTGCACCAGAGGTAACTATGGGTCTTCCTTTCCTGTGGTGGTCCTTGTGAGAGCCAGTTTCATCATAGTGCTTGATGGTTTTTGCGACTGCATTAGAAGTAACTTTCAACGTTCTTGAAATTTTCCGTATTGAAGGACCTTCATGTTTTAACGTAATAATGGACTATTGTTTCTCTTTCCTTATTTGAGCTGTTCTTGCCATAATATGGACTTGGTCTTTTACCAAATAGGTCTTATCTTCTCTATACCACCCTTACCTTGTCAGAACACAAGTGATTGGCTCAAACACATTAAGAAGGAAAGAAATTCCACAAATGAACTTTTAACAAGGCACACCTGTTAATTGAAATGCATTCCAGGTGACTATGGAGCTGGTTGAGAGAATGCAAAGAGTGTGCAAAGCTGTCATCAAGGCAAAGGGTGGCTATTTGAAGAATCTGAAATATGAAATCTATTTTGATTTAACACTTTTTTTTTTCTTTTTTTTGGTTACTGCATGATTCCATATGTGTTGTTTCATATAGTTTCTTCACTATTATTCTGCAATGTAGAAAATAGTAAAAAAAAATAAAGAGAAACCCTTGAATGAGTAGGTGTGTCCAAGCTTTTGACTGGTACAGTTTGGCTTTTGATCATATTGATGTTAGAGTAAGATGCACTGCAACTGAACATTTCCGAAGGGTATTGAGCGCGTTTACTTGAGAATACCCAATATTCACTTTCAACTGACAAAATAATGTTGGTTTGATTCTGTAAGCATTAGTGGATAGAGAGGACTTAATAAAAATTGTACATAAATGAGTGTACCTGATGTCTGAGGGTGCATTAGGTTTATGAAACCCAACGTCTGTCTCATGTTTGACACTGTACAGTAGCATATAGAATAATGCAAAGTGGCACGTCCAAACCTTTATAAAAACACACTTTGTAAATGCTTTATGCACTCCTGAGTCTAAAGCGTGTGCTTTAACAGGAAATGAAAGTGGGAGATTGTGTATAACAGTTATTTATGGCAAATCCACCTTTTTAGAGAGTAGTTTATTCCATCATGTTGCAGCATCATTGGTTTGATCTTGGTACTGTATATGAGATCCTTTTCAGGGTAACGCCATCTTTATCTTGGGATATTCCATCACCCGGCTTATGCTTTTAAATGGTGTTGAATACTCATGGACATGAGCTTTGTGTGTGTGTTTGTGTGGCTCATGTTTGTGTAATAATCTTGCATTGCCAGTCCCATGGGAGACTGGAGATTGTGTAACAATAGATGTGCAGAAAAGCATCCCAGGCACCTGCTGCTGGTATTTTTGTGTGCCCTCTGTAGAAATAGAACTCTAATATCTGTGATGTAAAACTTTTGGAGGGATACAAACTTGCATACATATTGAGTCAATGGAATGGCATTTGACACAGGTACACCGCATAGGCCAGTTTCCTGGACCTAGATTAAGTCTAATACTGGACAAAAAAAAGTGTTTATGAAGATTATCCATTTGATGTGCTTTTTTAGTCCAAGAAGGCCCTACAGAAACATTCCTTATATGTAATGATTATGCCCTGTATCTAATGATTATGTTATGTGTTTAGTATATGCCATCTGGGGCGGCAGGTAGCCTAGCGGTTAGAGCGTTGGGCCATTAACCGAAAGGTTGCTAGATCGAATCCCCGAACTGACAGTCGTTCTGCCCCTGAACAAGGCAGGACGACTGTTCTCCGGTAGGCCATCATTGTAAATGAGAATTTGTTCTTAACTGACTTGCCTAGTTAAATCAAAAATAAATACATGCGACTGTGTTATTAAGGCTTGTGAACCTCATAATATGGGGTGTTGCTGTGAACACATTATGTATGGAAGTTGTACAGAACAGTATCGTAACTCCTGTAACTCCCAATCAAAGGTTGGTGCTCCATCAGGTCTTTCCTGTTGATCCATGGCCTTTTCCCTGTGGTTTATGGGCCAAATCATAAGATCATCTGGGAACCAGATAGTGCAGCGCTACTTTCATTTGGTTAGTGTGATCCATTGGAATGTGTTACTGATTCTTAACCAGTATTCTCCAACCCTATTCCTGAAGAGCTACCCTCCTGTAGGTTTTCGCTCCAACCCCAGTTGTAATTAACCTGATACAGCTCAACAGCTAATTATTAGTCAGGTGTGCTAGATTAGGGTTGGAGTGAACCTACAGGACGGTATCGCTCTAGGAACAGGGTTGGAGAGCCCTGTTTAAACACTGACGACACCCCCTAAAAAAAATATTTTTTTGTTTGTTTTAATGGTCTTTGTTGGATATAAGAAAACGCCAGGAAATGAGCTTCAAGTGATTTTAATTTGAGAAATCTGTTCAAGTATTTCCAAGAATAATAGAGACATGTGATTATAAACAAATGGAAGCAAGATTTGAAATTCTTACATTTTATTCCAATATATCGGTTTGGGCTTCTTGCAGTTAATTTGCAATTATGTTCCGGACCCCCCGACCATCAGCTCAAGAAAACAAATCGGCCCGCGGCTGAATCGAGTTGTCGACCCCTGCCCTAAAGGAATGAATACTTAGTTAGGACCAGCCCCTAACTCATTTCAACCTCTTTATTAAACTCCTCTGGGTGTGGTAGCTTCTACTTGGAGTATCTTCTGTTCTTCCTCAGGCAGGAATATCCCAAGATAAATGGTCACTGTCTCCTTTATAACGTTTGTTTCTGTACTAATCTGTCATTTCATCTGTTCTTCACAGCATTCAGTGGTGTAGCTTGCTCACCCGCTGTATCCCAGAGTCTGGGATGGTTGTACATGTTTCTGTGTAGCCTTTATATAGTGAGTCTGTTGTCTGTCCTGGGAATTGTGGGTGCTGACTCCTCAGTCACCAGACCTGCTGATATTGTCTTGCACTGCCAAAGCTTTAATATGATCGCTGCAATGCAATAGGAATATAATAATGCTTTAAGCAGGGCTATTTGTTGATTTTATTGTATTTAGGAATGCATATACTGGACTGAAGCAACTCGGACCTACTGTAAAAATGAAGTTTCTTTAAAGTGTAAACATTCCTTTTGAGATGGGGTTTTAGTGTTGGTATTGGGTATTTTTCTTTGGCTAGAGTTAGCTAGTCTAGGGGTTAGGGTTAAGTTCAGGAGTTAGATTAAAGGGTTAGGCGGAAGGGTTAGCTAACATGCAAAGTAGCAAGTAGTTGCTAATTAGCTACAATGTTAAAGTTGTCAGTGATGAGATTTGAGCTCGCAACTTTTGGGTTGCTAGATGTTGGCGTTATACGCCCACCCATCTACCCACCAACCTCCCTGTTTTTTGCCTTAAGTAACCATCTGTCTTGTGTAACCATACCAAATGTAACATATCGTACTAAACTGAGAGTCTTGGATCTACGTACAGAATAGTACTAAACGCTCAATGGTTGACTTCACTTACCAGTGTTTCCAAACCCTGGTCCTCGAGCACCCCCAACAGTACACAGTTTTGTTGTAGCCCTTGACAAACACCCCTCATTCAACTCATTGAGGGCTTGATGATTAGTTGACATGTTGAATCAGGTGTGTTTGTCTGGGGTTACAATAAAAATGTGTACTGTTGTGGTTACTCGAGGACCTGGGTTGGGAAACACTCACTTTTATACCAGACATGCTCCAGTAAGGATCCTGCCTAGGTTTGCTAACCTAATCCTGCCCATAGAAAATGTAGTTACATTTATTGTGAGTGATGAAACACAATTGCACAACATCTAAGTACATTTTCCTGCACTGTCCCATGTCTGTGGTTGTACTTCCATCTGTTTAAACTGACTTGTCATGTTTTCATGTTGTACTCTTATTGAATATTAAAATATCCTATTTATTCATATTTCTACTGTTGTCCTTTTCCCTGTGTTCATGAAAAATATACTGTAGCTAGTCTTGAATTTCAGTAAATTGAAGGTATTAACTATTTTACGTCCAACTGTTCTGAATCTGTTTCATGAGTTGAAGCGTGAAAATGTTCACCCAACTGTCGTATTACAGTACCAGTCAAGGGTTTTTCTTTTACTATTTTCTACATTGTAGTAACCAAAAAAGTGTTTACACAAAAATATATATTTGAGATTCTTCAAAGTAGCCACCTTTTTCCTTGATGACCGCTTTGCACTCTTGGCATTTTCTCAACCAGCTTCACCTGGAATAATTTTCCAACATATGCTGAGCACTTGTTGGCTGCTTTTCCTTCACTCTCATCCCAAACCATCTCAATTGGGTTGAGGTCGGGTGATTGAAAAGGCCAGGTCATCTGATGCAGCACTCCACTCTCCTTAGTCAAATAGCTCTTACACGGCCTGGAGGTGTGTTGGGTCATTGTCCTGTTGAAAAACAAATGACAGCATCCCATCTGGTTTGCGCTTAGTGACTGTGGTAACCATGCTGGTTAAGTGTGCTTTGAATTCTAAATAAATCAGTGTCACCAGCAAAGCACCCCCACCTCCATGCTTCAGGGTGGGAACCACACATGCAGAGATCATCCGTTCACCTACGCTGCATCTCAGACACGGCGGTTAGAACCAAAAATCTAATTTGGACTCAGACCAAAAGACAGATTTCTACCAGTCTGTCTATTGCTTGTATTTCTTGGCCCAAACAAGGTTCTTAGTGGTGGTGGTTTCTTGGCGACAATTTGACCATGAAGGCCTGATTTAGTCTCCTCTGAACAGTTGATGTTGAGGTGAGTCCGTTAACATTTATTTGGGCTGCAATTTCTGTAGCTGGTAACTAATGAACTTATCCTCTGCAGAGGTAACTATGTGTTTTCCTTTCCTGTGGCGGTCATCATGACAGTTTAATCATAGCGCTTGGTTTTTGCGACTGCACTTGAAACGTTCAAAGTTCTTAATTTTCCACATTCCAGATGGCTACCTCATGAAGCTGATTGAGAGAATGACAAGTGTGCAAAGCTGTTAAGACAAAGGGTGTCTCCTTTGAAGAATCTCATAAAATATTTAGATTTGTTTTACACTTTTTTGGTTACATAATTCCATGTCTTCACTATTCTACAATGTAGAAAATTGTAAAAAAAAAATCCCTCAAGTACCGTAGGTGTCCAAACTTTTGACTGGTACTGTAAATTAGATATATGCATTCCAGAGTGTCCCTAAAAATAATTAGCCCAAAATAACAAATGGCAAGCTATCTATATTTTAATGAGTCAAACAATCATTCACAAACTGATCCCATAAAGCAAGAATTACATTTTGGGGAAGGTCATTTGGCAAATCATGATCAATGTATTGACTCCTGAGAACTATCAGGCATAAGATGGGGAGAATAAAATATGATCTCAAAATGCCCTATTTACATATACTTTCAGTACCAGATCCAACATGTTCATCTAAAACCTACAACATTTGGTCTAGAGTAAGGGGAGGAAAGTCAACATTGGTTTAGCATATTCTGCGTTAGTTCAAATTTACCTGGATTGAATCCCAAACGTAAACAGTACTTCAATGGAGTTCAAGGCAGTAACATACAAAGCACTGAAAACATCCCACAGTAACAATTAGTCCTGTCATTTATTTTGCCAGGATTTTAAAATGTTCTTATCAAGAAATTGAAAATATAACTGATAAAAAGCTTAACCTGATCTCCCAACACTGAAGCAAAAAAAGCTAAATACAATCCCAGTGCTACGCAAAAAGAACAAAAACTTTTGTACATAAGTTTTATTAAGTTGAACTTTTCAAAAAAGAAATTGCTCTTCTGGTATCAAAATGAAAAATGTTTGTTCCACATAACATATTTTTTTATATCCATACCGGATGGGGTGTTTGTGATTAAGGCTCGTTGCCATTGAGACTCTTCTGTTGTTCGGTCCTGCTCCTGCGAAGCATGTCTATGTGCTTGGCTCTCATCCATCCATCTCGGGAAAGGGTGGTCTGTCCCAAACTTAAGGAGAGCAACCTGGGGACAAACGTTATGCCGATTTAGCTACAGAAAATGATTGCTTAACTTGAGGAGCATGTTATGCTGAATTAAGACATCAGGATAAGCATGGCTGAATAACTTCCCACGTACCTTGCGACGACAAGCATCCTATGCAGGTCCTCTGCGGTGACGCTCTGGGGGTCATCTTTGCGCATGTCAACAAAGTCATCCTCAACTGCCTGTGGAAAACAGTAACAAGACAACTGATTAAGATTTAACAAAAATAAGAAACAAATTAGGCTCATTTCTATAGAAAATAGAGGGAGTGGTCAGAGTAACCACAGGTCTTGTAAACCTGATACCTTACCACGACATAAAACAAAACCTTGACTGAGCTTAACTATTCAATATTGCATTCAGCATCGAAGCTGGGTTCATAACAAAGGCTGGAAATCTGAACAATCAAAAGTAGCATTCACCTTGGTGACCTCATCAGAGATGCTGTAGTCGAGGGTACGGGCCAGACTCAGGTACACACGGAACTTGTTAATCTGTGAGGTGAACTGTGCCATGTGGATGGTAGTGAGATACTCCTCCATGTTGGGTGGGGTCACTTGGGGCTGTAGGGGCACCTGGCAGTCTGACTGTGGAATGGGAGCAGAGATTCTATGATAAACACATCACACGGGGGGGGGGGGGGGGGGGTTATTTCCTGTAACGGCCAGAAAAAGATTCAGACCATCCAGTCAATGGGAGTGTGGCAAATATGTTGACGAGGTATTTGCGGGAAGTCCTCAAGTCGAGGGCTTGATTTCAAACCTCTGGTGCTGGTGAGCACTGGTTCACTTAAACCCGAGTTGGGTGTGTGTATATTGAACTTCAGCAGCTCATTTCACATTCGCAACACGGCACTCATCATCGACAAGGAAGATGAACTTGTGACCATCTGCTCCCACAGTTGTTTATGACACATTCACCCTGCCCTTCACTGTGGCGTGGCCTGATAGACGGCCCAATCCCGACGCCTCTGGCCAGGATTGTCCCGGTGGCACAGCTGCAGCCATAGCAACTCCATTCCACCAAACACACAGAAATAGCACACAGCGCATTCCTTTGGCCGTTTGCAACACAGTGAGGCCAAGTTCTAAAGCCAGACCACGGCGCTGCTAGGGGGCTGGGGGGAGACCAATGGGCAGCGAGATGGGGGCAGCATGATGGCGCTGGTTGGAAACAACCCCATGGCATTTGACACGTGTCAGTCTCCTGACATCCTGGCTGAAACCTAACCTCTGCACGCACGCGGACACACACACACACACACACACCCCTCTTACGCCCTCTGGTGTGTGGGCCTTGCCTCCTCAGACCTTCTTTTTGTACTCACCGGCAGCAGCGATCGGCCCTCTGATGTGACGAGCACGTTAATATTGCAGGGGAATTCCATCTGGTGGTAGCTGAAGTCATAATCAACCTTCTGCCAAGAGATCAGGTTCCCCAGGGCAGTGATGTTCCGCACACCTACAGCACACACGGATATCTATGGACATCTCGCCACGGCACAAAGCTATTTCCAACGGATTTACATGACATTGCACTACCGCAATTGGTAAACCAAATGAATGCATTAATATACCCCGGACTTCGCACACGACAGCTAGAGGCACTCCCGATACATGCTGCGCGCTCGTCTTAAAAATGTGCTCCCAGTCGCCGTAGTTATTTCGCGCTGCCCAGGAACAACCCCTTGTCCCTGCCACCTATCCCCACTTGTGGAGATCTGAGCGGATACAACAGGTACAAGCAATGTGGAAAATTCCACATAGCCTATCAGAGGGCAAGGTGGAGCAATCGCCACATTATGAACACCTATCAAATCCTCTCAGATCTACACAAGTGTCCGAGCTTAAAAGTTGTTTCTGGGCAGGGCCTCAGTTTCTTTCCCTAGTGGCTCAGGGCCAAAGCCCTAGTTGCGGCCAGTAGTTCACAGTGCCCCCTCTTACCTGAGCTGTCCAGTTGACCCTGCTCCAGCTGCGTCTCATCAAGGAAGAGGGAGGTGTTCCTGGCCAGCTGCAAGGCTCCACTCACCAGCCGGTTGGCCACATAGTCCTTCTTAGGCACCAGACGCATGCTGTTCATTGTGTGGAGGCTCATACTGAGACGGTATGACTACCGGGGAGAAGAAAAACAGTAACCAAAGTTACTTTAACGTACATCAATAAACTGTCTGCCGGTTCAAGTCTTGTAATGCATGTTGTGCGATAGGTTATATTCATGCAATGTACACTACATGACCAAAAGTATGTGGACACCTGTTTGTCAAACATCTCATTCCAAAGATCACAGGGATTAATATGGAGTTGGTCTCCTCTTTACTGCTATAACAGCCTCCACTCTTCTGGGGAGGCTTTACACTAGATGTTGGAACATTGCCGCGGGGACTTGCTTCCATTCAGCCACAAGCGCATTAGTGAGGTCGGGCACAGATGTTGAGCAATTAGGCCTGGCTCGCAGTTGGCGGTCCAATTCATCCCAAAGGTGTTCAATGGAGTTGAGGTCAAGTTTTTCCACACCTATATCAACAAACCACTTCTGTATGGACCTCGCTTTGTGCACGGGGGCATTGTCATGCTGAAACAGGAAAGGGCCTTCCCCAAACTGTTGCCAGAAAGTTGGAAGCACGGAATCGTCTAGAATGTCATTGTACGCTGTAGCGTTAAGATTTTCCTTCACTGGAACTAAATGGGCCTTGCCCTAGACCATCATTGGTCTTGAGACTGGTGTTTTACGGGTACTATTTAATGAAGCTGCCAGTTGAGGATTTGTGATGTTTCTCAAACTATCTATTCTGGTTAGAGCCCGTTTGTGCTGTTCTGTGAAGGGAGTAGTACACAGCGTTGTATGAGATCTTCAGTTTCTTGGTAATTTCTCACATGGAATAGCCTCCATTTATCAGAACAAGAATAGACTGACGAGTTTCAGAAGAAAGGTCTTTGTTTCTGGCCATTTTGAGCCTGTAATCGAACCCACAAATTTTGATGCTCCAGACACTCAACTAGTCTAAAGGCCAGTTTTATTTCTTCTTTAAATCAGAACAACAGTTTTCAGCTGTGCTAACATAATTGCAAAAGGGTTTTCTAAAGATCAATTAGCCTTTTGTAATGATAAACTTGGATTAGCTAACACAACGTGCCATTGGAACACAGGAGTGATGGTTGCTGATAATGGGCCTCTCTACACCCATGTAGATATAAATAAATAAAAACATTTAAATCAGCCGTTTCCAGCTACAATAGGCATTTACAACATTAACAATGTCTACTCTATTTCTGATCAATGTGATCTTTTTTTTCTCCCCCATTTTTAAAATAACAAGGTTCTCTTTCATAAACAAGGACATTTCTACGTAACCCCCAAACTTTTGAACGGTAGTGTGTGTTTACAAGCAAATTTCACTCTGGGATATGTATACATTCAAACCGTCAAACTCCAAAGCCACTCCCCTCAGATTTGGAACAACCCTCAAGCCCATGGATCCCTAATTGTCATCCTAGAGTTCTACAAAGTGTGCCTTCTTTCACTATTGCCAGACTCTATTCTAATACTTACCTTACGTGGAAGGATAAATTCATTTAGTCATGACAAATGAAGAAACTGTACTGCCATACTTCTGTCTGGAGTTACTGTTCTACTCAAATTGTAATCTCAATTACTAGTGGCACCCAAAACGTGCTGCGACATCTCAATTCAAAATCTCAAACAACAGACAAACCAGTTGATTTAACGCGGGCCACGATAAAGAATATTAACTCACACAAGGCACCAGCTGTTGGACGATCTGATAGAGTCGCTCTGTGTAGGAGTTGAGCGGGCAGCCACTCAGATTCAGGGTGAATTTACCCAAAGGCAGGACATCCCGCCTGGTATACCTGTGAATACAGAGACCCACACAATAACTATCAGGAACCACCTTGAGGAGCTTGTTACAATAAAGTGTAGCGGTGGTACTTACTATGCACTACAGACAAGTCATAAATAGAGAAATGAAAATAGACATCGTATATCTCTGGCATGGTTTCACCGAACCCAGATTAAGCCTCGTCCTGGGTTCAAAAATCATTCTCAAATGGAGAACGTCCACTAAATTGTTTTAGGCCAGGAGTAAGCTCACGCTGGGTTTTGGGAAACCATCCCTTTGTGTATGGAGGGCACACGCACACGTTAGAGATGAGGTGCAGTAAGAGGTACTCGGCAGCCAGTCCGTCTCCCAGAAGAACGTGGGTGAGGTAAGCGAGCAGCTCTGCCCTCACCGATGCCATCTCAACCAGGAAAGAGGATACAACTGAGAAGGGGGAGACACAAAAGTTTAAAACAGACACTCCACATAACAGTTAAGGAACCCTATAATTTGATTTTTTTTGTTTTTAAAGCATACAAAATCAGGTCCAAATTCAGATTTTTTTTTGCATAAATCATTAATTGATGTCAGTGGGAGAAATGCACCGCCCCTCAGTGAAGACAAGTAAATGTATATTGTGATGTGTCCCAGTCTTACAGGCGCTTTGGTCCTCTGTGGGAGCAGAGGGCAGAAGAGGGTTGTTGTGTTGCAGGGGGCGGGCGTACAGCATGTGGAGACGGGGAACCAGGGAAGCAGGGGGGTCATGAGCTCTCTGTTCCTCTGGAGTCTCCATACTCTCGGTGGGGTTTAGCAGCAACAACGAGGGGTCTCTGTGTGGATACACAATGCTGTGAGCAATACGGATGCACAAAACACAACTAAAACAAGGGGCCTCCTGGGTGGCGCACTGCATCGCTGTGCCACAAGAGACTCTGGGAAGGAGCCCAGGCTAAACCCTCCCTAACCCGGTTTGGCCGGTCGGGATATCCTTGTCTCATCGCACACTAGTGACTCCTGTGGCGGGCCGGGCGCAGCGCACGCTGACCAGGTCGCTAGGTGCACGGTGTTTGCTCCGACACATTGGTGCGGCTGGCTTCTGGGTTGGATGCGCGCTGTGTTAAGAAGCAGTGCGGCTTGGTTGGGTTGTGTTTCGGAGGACGCATGGCTCTCGACCTTCGTCTCTCCCGAGCCCGCACGGGAGTTGTAGCGATGAGACAAGATAGTAACTACTATAGATACCACGAAATTGGGGAGAAAAAGGGGGGTACATTTATATATATTTTAAATGATTTAAAAAATAAAACTACATTTAAAAACAAAATCAAGCGCCTTACTTTTCTTCGCCCAGCACAGTCAGGACTGGGTTGACGGAGAGAATCCCGTAGATCTCCAGTGTGTCGTTCAGTTTGAAGCTGTCCAACCCCTCATAGACCTGTCAACAGAGCACCTGGTGAGTCCGAGTCAAATGGGATCTCTGGAATCACTTGACTATTCTGACACACAAATAGGCTAGTTACAGAACCCAGGCAAAATATAATACAAATCAACCACTGGACAGGCTAGGCCTGAAAATCACCCAGGATGATTTGGTTTCTTTTACCTTCACTAGACAGGCTGGGCCCCTCTCCCCCGGCAGGGGAAAGTTGAGGTCCAGATGGGAGGAACAGTCTGAGGGGGCAGTTGTCTGGCTGGAGGGGGCTTCGGTCTCCTGCCGCTTGGAGTCCCCGTTGCCATGGGGCTCTGTAAATAGAAGAGAGAACGGTTGGTATAGAAAGTTGTGTTTATGCCGTGACACTGTGGCAGATAGTGGTAAATTGCATCATTCCATCATTGCGCCACACGATCACAAGCAGGAGTTAGAACACCGATTATGCTTTTGGTTTCTCGCCATCGAAAAACACAGAAAGAAAATCGAAGATTACAAACTGGCTTTATTTACCACAGTGTGGAAATACCGATAGCCCCTCTTGATGAAGAGAGTTTCTGAAACATGGAGGAGTCCTCCTTTGCTGATGTGAAGAAGAAACTGAAGGAGTCCTGCGAGGATACGGACGGAAAAAGGTTGCCCATATTTTCAAGAGCTGAGCAATTTTATTTGTTTTATTTATTAAAATGTACTTGTTTATTTAGACAATTGAATGTATTTGTTTAGGCTTGGCCTATTTAGTAGGCTATTTTTGGGGCCCACTAACTCACTCATTTGTGGCCCTGGATCAAAATAAATAAGACATTCTTTCTGATAGTCTAATAAAACTTCTTCAAAAAAAGTTTTAAAAAGTTAATCTTCTCAATAATTTGTGACATTATGGTTACAATGAAGAATGTAAACGAAAGAAATCAAATAGATCCTATTCAAAATCAGATTCGTGTTTAGGAGCTGTAATTTTCCCAATTTTTTTTTACATGAAAAAAACATCACACAATGATCAATGACATCACACCTGCTCAGCTCCACATGCTCACTCCCCCCCCCCCCCCATCTTCAGCATGACTCTCCACCACATGGCACCATTTTGTTCCTCTCCGTGGCCCACGCACTTTCAACATTTAGATAATAAAGCCTTTGACCTTTCCGTCGTGTTAATGGAATATCGGTTGATTTCCACTTAAGTATACATTTTTTCTCTCTCAAGATGATTGACAAGAAAAGTATATCCTCCAACCCGTCGGGTAATCTCACTGCACGCACCTTCATATACCACGTCTTGAAGTGCACTGACAAGACAGATTAAACAGCACATTTCCATTGTAATACTTCTGACAGACAACTTTCTAACTCCGCCCAATAACTTTTACACTTTAGAACATTGCGAGGCGGCATGGATTATTTTAACCTAATGGAAAATGAACCTGGTAATCTAATTTAATTGACTGCCGACCTCAGACCTGTGGGTTTAACCTTCTGAATGAATGATTATACTCAAGGGGGAAAAAGCTGATTTATGGAGTTCCGAGAGTCAATCCATTACCCAACAAAATAACAAATTGATTTAGCCTAAATGCTTATGCTTATTATTCCGCTTTTCCTGCATTAATTAATTTGTCTGCATGTCTATTCAACACTTGGCTGAACAGAAACAACGCCTCGATATATATTGTCTTCCACAATGCGGCACACTGACAACTCAAATTGCTTTGAAAAGAGCCTTCCAATACAGCGAAAGCTACTAAAAACTAAACTTTCATCACTCTTGATTTCTTCAAATTGCTTTTCAGGAAAAAGACGTCATCCAACGTGCGTGGTCGCAGGCTGGCTTCTCTCTGACACCACAAAATCCATCTGTAGGTGACGCTTTATCCTTAGGAACCATATAGTGATCTAGTGAAGAGTCGGCTGTTTGCTTGCTTCCGAGGAGAGTGTGGCCTCCGACGCAATCGAGGAACTCAACAAGATTCATAAGTATTTTTTCCACAAAAGCTGGCAAACGCTTATTTTATCTGCAGTTCTGAGCTGGGAACTGTCCCACTCCATGGTAAATAGCACCCTCTCCACGAGCACCCACTCATATTTAAACTATATATATGTTTTATCTGAATCCACATGTCAAGTGTAATTGCGGCATTGTATTTACCCAAGTTCCCTCAACTCTGGGACCACCCGCCAGCTGATTTTTTTTGCCCGATGCAGGACTCAAGTGCAAGAGGAGAGAGACTCTCGGACAGAAAAATTCCCACCTCCATTAATTTACAAAGGGTTAGTCTAATAGCTCGGCTAGGTGAGAAAAATCCCCCAATTTGTGCTACAGTTTAGGATACAGATCACCGACTGACCTATTTTAAAGTGCCAAAAAGGGCCAACTTGAAATGAAATCAAGGCTGAAGTCCTCTAAGGTTCTACATTTCTAACACAATATCACAGACCTGATTTTCCCTCACAAAAAAAATGCATCAACCCCTAAAAATGTTAATTTATTATAATCCACATAATAATTCAAACAAAATGAGCTGTAGTGAGAGAGACTGGGAATGCTGAAGATGATCAGAAATAATGTGTCTTTAACCAGTCTTTATAGTATCTTATTTTGAACGAAAGCCACAAATGAGTGACTAAGTCAGAACCTACGCGGAAAAATAGTCCACGGTTCTGAAACCATCTTCAGGGCACTATTGAATTGGAGCCTTTCCCTATATGTTACTTTGTGCACAATAGCGAATTGAGGAGAGCCTAAACAACTTAATTAGGTCTATAAATCAATAGCCTATCTTAAAATGCGCCTGGCTTTATAAACCATCCATATCTTCAGGAATAAGACAGATCCTGCTTCTGTTGCCTGTTTGAATGTAATAGCCTACTGATTCCGTGAGCACCAAGCCACACGCAACATCAAAATGTTGGATAAAGCAATTTCACAAATCCGGCTGTTTAAAAAAAAATCATTGCTATGCAGTAATAAAAGGCAGAAAAATAATATGCAAGCAGCTCTCGCGCCTCTACCCTCCTTGTTCTTTATCTCCTTATTGTTATGACAATTATGATCACTATTATAATAAGTCATGTCTTCACGCATTTTATAACCACCACTGAGCTGTAGGCCTAAGAGCGCATCCTGTTCAGCCTCAATGCCATAAGAGTTCCACCTAGTCGACAGATATTTAGGAGACCTCATATGTTGTCCAAACAGTGAAGAGTTCCCAGTAGGTGCATCGATTATAGAAAAAGGGTAGCGAGTCAGTGGTTCCTGCGCCACCTCCTTTGGAATTGAATTGTTTTTATATGATCAACCCATAAATAACCTCGACCTATACGCAACAGTAGCTCGAGCTTCTGACAAGGATTTTACACGAGGCCTAATTCACACGATATGCCCGGAAATACTAATAACCACTAGGCTAATAAATAAATCACATTTTCCTTACAACTATTTAATTAACTTATGTTACTTCAAGTTATCCATTTGGTGCGCACACAAAAGCGATTTAGAGTTGAACGGGAGTGTCGAGTGTGTTGATATAAACGGTAACACTATCAAAATTCCTCTTTCAGCCCGGCAGAATGCTGTATGATTCAGTGCATTGCCAATCACATCACTCTCAAATATAAGAATTGGGGGCCTCCTGAGTGGTGTAGTGGTCTAAGGCACTGCATCACTACAGATCCTGGTTCGATCCCAGGCTGTGTCGCAGCCGGCAGCGACCGGGAGACCCATTTGGCGGCGCACAATTTGGCCCAGCGTCATCCGGGTTAGGGGAGAATTGGTTAAATAAACATATCAGGCAATAATTAAGAGCATCCAGCAGAGTTCACAGCTGGCGATGCCTCAACTGCAGGCCGGGTGTTACGTTACAGCCTTATTCTAAAATGTATTAATCTACACACAATACCACGAGGACAAAGAAAAAAACATTTTTTAATTAAAAATATAAAAACTGAAATATCACATTTACATAAGTATTCAGACCCTTTACTCAGTACATTGTTGAAGCACGTAGCGATTACAGCCTAAAGTCTTCTTAGGTATGACGCTACAAGCTTGGCACACCTGTATTTGGGGTGTTTCTCCCATTCTTCTCTGCAGATCCTCTCAAGCTCTGTCAGGTTGGTTGGGCTGAGTTGCTGCACAGCTATTTTCAGGTCTCGCCAGAGATGTTGGATCGGGTTCAAGTCCAGGCTCCGACTGGGCCAATCAAGGAGCTTGACACTTTTCCCGAAGCAACTCCTGCGTTGTCTTGGCTGTGAGCCTAGGGTTGTTTTCCTTTTTGGAAGTTGAACCGTCACCCCAGTCTGAGGTCCTGAGCGCTCTAGACCAGGTTTTCATCTAGGATCTCTCTGTACTTTATACCGCTCATCTATGCCTTGATCCTAACTAGTCTTTCAGTCGCTGCCCCTGAAAAACATCCCCACAGCTTAATGCTGCCACCCCCATGCTTCACACCATAGGGATGGTGCAGGTTTCCTCAAGATGTGACGCTTGGCATTCAGGCCAATCTTGGTTTCATCAGACCAGAGAATATTGTTTCTCATGGTCAGAGTCCTTTAAGTACCTTTTGGCAAACTCCAAGCTGGCTGTCATGTCCCTTTTACTGAAAAGTGGCTTCCGTCTGGCCACTCTACCATAAAGGCCTGGATGGAGTGCTGCATAGATGGGAGAACCTTTCAGAAGTTCAACCATCTCCACAGAGGAACTCTGGAGCTCTGTCAGAGTGACCACTTGGTTCTTGGTCACCTCCCTGAACAAGGCCCTTCTCCCCCGATTGCTCAGGAAGACCATTGACGGTTCCAAACTTCCTCCATTTAAGAATGATGGAGGCCCTTGTGTTCTTCGGGACCTTCAATGCTGCAGACATTTTTTGGTACCCTTCCCCAGATCTGTGCCTCGACGCAATCCTGTCTCGGAGCTCCACGGACAACTCCTTCAACCTCATGGCTTGGTTTTTGCTCTGAAATGCACTGTCAACTGCAATCAAGTTGTAGAAACATCTCAAGGATGATCAATGGGAACAGGATGCACTTGAGCTCAATTTCGACTCACAGCAAAGGGCCTGAATACTTGTGTAAATAAGGTTACTGTTATTAAAAAAAAATTCACAAATTTCTATAAACATGTTTTCGCTTTGTCATTATGGGGTATTGTGTGAAACTCCCCAAATACAGGTGTGCCAAGCTTGTAGCGTCATACCCAAGAAGACTCAAGGATGTAATCGCTGCCAAAGGGGCTTCAACAAAGTACTAAGTATAAGGTCTGAATACTTTTATAAAATTTGCAAAAACGATTTTCCATTATGGGGTATTTAATCATCCATTTTAGAACAAGGCTGTAACAAAATGTGGAAAAAGTCACGGGGTCTGAATACTTTCTGAATGCACTTTAAAAAGTATTCAGACCCCTTGAATTTTCCCACTTTGTTACGTTACGCGCTCCGTTGCATCAGTCGGTCTTCACTTGTAGCCTGCTTCGAAGCTGCAATGTCTGCGAGAAGGACCCGAACACGTGATGGGCATTGGCTAATAACAATTGAGATACCTGGCAATTGGCAGCAGAGAAGGAAATGTACTACTGAAAAAAGTCAGACCATTTGGAACACAACAAATACAACAATAGTACAGGAAAGATTATAAACAGCATTCATGACTGCAATTTAATCAGCCAACATGCAGTTCATTTGTTGTTTAATTATTCAAGGCTCCCTACGTTACTTATGTTTTTATAACTAAAACGCTTGAATGAAATGATCAGACCAAAGGACGAGGACACAACAGTTCACCTGACAAGACGAACGCCTGACATTTCTAACTCAATATCACAGACCTCATTTGCCCCGACGAAAGTTAAATCAAAGCCCAACCAACAAAACTAGCGTATAATAGGTCATGACGTATATACACTGTATATCCAATGGAAAGCATACAGTATTTGTTCACCATTTTCATTAATAAAAGAAGGATAAAAAAGACTAGATGGAGCAGACGTGCTCAACGATGCCCTCTGGTGTTTCAAATGAGCATTAATGGCAAAGCACTGTGACTCAGCGAAGCATAACACAGCATACTATTCTGCGGAATGATGCAACTTTAAAAATGAGGAACCACTGTAGTGCTGCTGAAACTGAGTCTTCAAGGGTCATAACCAGCCAGGGTCATGCCCACTAGGCATGAAAATAAGAAGAAAAAAAATAGTCCAAACAGGGGAGGTACTATCTGAATGCATGTCGGGTTTTATTTAAAAAGTTTTGCTACAGTGTGCCCTAACGAACACGTCTCAAACATGCATCCAAGTAAAGCAGTTCGTAAGGGGTGTGTACCCACCTGTGTGGGGTTCTCTCTGCTTCTGGGGTTGTGTGTCCATGTCGTCGTCCTCTTCGTAACTGCGCTTCTGTCTGCTTGGGACATAGGAGGTGGATGGGACAACTCTTGCCTGACTAGAACAGCCATAGCTGTGTGGCAGAGTTAAGAACAACTCCATAGCTTGAGACAGCTATTTAGGCAAACCACTGCACCTACACAAATAGTTAGCAAGATTCTGACTCATTTCAACAAACATGGATAATCACAGAGCATACTGCATAATCATATTCATAGACTCAAAGCCAAATTTGGAACAAAATGTCAGAGGGGGATAAGCCCCTCTTTTGGCAGACAGCCAAATTAAAATGCTTTGTTGAATATACAGTGTATTATTCGGGAAGTATTCAGACACCTTGACTTTTACCACATTTTGTTAGGTAGTCTTTTTCTAAAATGGATTAAATTGCCCCCCCCCGCTCAATCAATCTATACACAATACCCCATAATGACAAAGCAAAAACAGGTTGTGTGAAATTTTTGCAAGTGTATTAAAAATAAAAACTGAAATTTCACATTTACTTAAGTATTCAGACCCTTTACTCAGTACTTTGTTGAAGCACCTTTGTGATTACAGCCTTGAGTCTTATTGTGTGCCACGCCTGGGGAGTTTTTCCAATTATTCTCTGCAGATCCTCTCTAACTCTGTCAGGTTGGATGGGGAGCGTTGCTGCACAACTATTTACAGGTCTCTCTAGAGATGATCGATCGGGTTCAAGTCCGGGCTCTGCTTGGCCACTCAAAGAAAATCAGAAACTTGTCCCAAATCCACTAATAAGTTGTCTGTTGTCTTAGCTGTGTGCTTAGGGTCGTTGTCCTGTTGGAAGGTAAAGCTTCACCCCAGTCTGAGGTCCTGAGTGATCTGGAGCAGGGTTTCATCAAGGATCTCTCTGTACATCTTTCCCTCGATCCGGACTAGTCTCCCAGTCCCAGCTGGTGAAAAACATCCCCACAGCATGATGCTGCCACTACCATGATTCACCATAGGGATGGTGCCAGGTTTCCTGCAGACGTGACGCTTGCCATGCAGGCCAAAGAGCTCAATCTTGGTTTCATCAGACCAGAGAATCTTGTTTTTCATGGTCTGAGAGTTCTTCAGGTACCTTTTAGCAAACTCCAAGCGGACTGTCATGTTCCTTTTACTGAGTCTGGCCACTCCACCATAAAGGCCTGATTGGTGAAGTGCTGCAGAGGTGGTGGTCCTTCTGTAAGGTCCTCCCATCTCCACAGAGGAACTCTGGAGCTCTATCAGAGTGACCATCAGGTTCTTGGTCACCTCCCTGAACAAGTCCATTCTCCCCTGATTGCTCAGGAGGCCAGCTCTTGGAAGAGTCTTGGTGTCTCCAAAATTATTATATTTAAGAATGATGGAGGCCACTGTTCTTGGGCGCAGACATTTTTGTTTTGTACCCTTCTTCAGATCTGTGCATCGACACAATCCTGTCTCGGAGCTCTACGGACAATTCCTTCGACATCATGGCTTGGTTTTTGCCCTGACATGCACTAACAACTGTGGGACCTTATATAGACAGGTGTGTGTCTTCCAAATCAAGTCAAATCAATTGAATTTACCACAGGTGGATTCCAATCAAGTTGAAGAAACATCTCAAGGATGATCAATGGAAACAGGATGCACCTGAGCTCCATTTTGAGTCTCATAGCAAAGTGTATGAATACTGATGTAAATGGGATATTTCTGTTTCTTAATTTTTTTGAAATTAGCAAAAATGTCTAAAACCCCTTTTTGCTTTGTAATTATGGGTTATTGTGTGTAGATTGCTGGGGATTTTTTAAACATTTTAATCCATTTTAGAATAATGCTGTAACATAACAACATGTGGTAAAAGTCAAGGGGTCTGAATACTTTCCGAAGGCACTGTATATCACAGCAGAAAGAAAGGATATCTCTTTAGCCCAAGGGCTCTCTCCTGGAATAGGGACACAATAGAAGGTCTGTCTCTCTGCAGTCACAGTGTTTCTGGAGTTCAAATCCACCTGAAGAACACAGGTAATCAAGAGCAGTCACGTGAATTTGAATCTTAAAACACTACCACTCCTGGGTTTAAACTAAAATCTACATTGTAGACACCACTTGCATACTCTGTGTCAAAATGACCTGCCCTGACTGCCATGCAAAGGTCTAATACATTAGCTACACATCTTTCAAACTATGGCTGCTGCTGAACTTGGACAATGTTAGAGAGACGAGCTTACCCCACATTCTGTGACATCTTTGTACTTCCCACATCTCAACACCTGAGAAATGTCAGACAGACAACTAATGACTGGAGGAACAGAACAAGATTGGAAAAACGTTTTCCTACTTACCATATAGTTCCACCAATTACAGTAAATTGACTGCACTTTCAACAAGTACATAGACTATGAACTATCTACAAAACTAAAACTGGTTGTTTTCACAGGGCTAGGTGAAATGCACCTCGAACATCCTATAATTTCTCAGTCTCATTAGCAGATTCCAATGCAGGTAATTGTCAACAGATAACACTGACAGCAGGTGTCTGTGTAATATAGTGCATTCTGCAGCTACTGAAGCAAAGGAATGGAAGAGATTAAGGTCTTACATTGGCCTTGGTTGAGGGGTCCACAGTCTCATACACTCCCATGTAAAACTCTGGGTCAAACATGTCTTGGACCAAACAACGGAATTTCACAAGGCTGTTGGGCTTCAAGTAGTGCAATGGCACATCATTTAGGGAAGGAACCTGAAATGAAAACAAACAAAAATGTGTACAAAGGAAGGGTGTGCTGGATTCTATTTCCATTTAAGTGTTTAGTGTGCTGCTAGTTCACAGTGACCAATGTTAGTCAAATGAGAATAAATAGCATTCTTCAGAGACATTTTTAAAATGTCCATACCCAGCTATGAGATTCCTTTTCCTTCAGTTGCCCTTTGAAGTATTCCAACACTTTTGCTTCCCATTCTGGGTTAGAGTTGCTCTGGGCTGCAAGACAACAGAAGCGACAGACAAACCACATCCGCATTATGCATGCTGATCAGCAGAAAGTCACAGCGCCACAAACGGGAGACGTAAACATGTGTATTGACCAATCATAAGAAACAACCACCTATTATATATAACACAGAATAGAAATTCAACTAAATATGAATGACCTCCGAAAACACACGCCACACTTTTAAAGCAGTCCCATGTTAGCTAACATTAGTAAGTTATTCCAGTCTCATCAGTTTGTTGTTCTGGAAAATCAGCTGTTTTCAAACTCGTAACTAGCTAGCTAACTGTGGCTAGCTAGCTAAGTTCCTGAACCAGCATGGTCTCGCTAGCAGCACCTCTTCCATGGCATTTGTCTTCTTACCAAACATCGCTTCGACAACGCCCAATGGCTTGTTTATCCAATCGTGAGACGACGGCATTATTTACCAGTAAATCTTTTTTTGGAAGGCCGATAAAATAAACGACAGAGAATATCAATAGTTATTCCTCAATAACTTTTCTCTCTTTCTCTTTCTCTCTCTCCAGCAGCGCACAGCTCAGTCCGCGTTCACACTGGCGGGAACTTTGCGTCACTAGCCATGAGAACGCAACGCCCTCGTCGTCGCCGCTGCATCTTTTTAGGGATATTTTCGACAATATCTGTAATATTATTATATTTTAAATAATATCCATGTTACTCATGTTGACCGTCGACTGGAGAAGAAAGTCGATCAGAAACTTTGTGTTAAACGTTGTATTGTTTAATTGCAGTAGCTCAGCCACAGCAGTAGATGGCAGCACTGAATCTTACTCATATTTAATTTCGTTACCGGTCCATCATGACCGCAAAGAACTTGCGGGGACTCATTGAGCTGATTACAATCAGCACCAACTCAACGAGGAATACTTGACCTTATGACTTGTATTACAGATCAGTGAATTTATCCAAACGCCATCACTGAGAACCACGTCTGAGATCCGGTTGGGGAAGTTATGCTGCTCTGGCTGTAAAATAAGCTTGGCTACGTGTAATTTGGGGTGGCAATGGCTGATAGGAAAACCAATACTGTGCCAAATTCCAGCGCAAATTTACTGTTTTCTGCGGCACCGGAGTTCAATTTCAACCTACCTTTCATACCTGTCAGTCAGGCCAGTGGTCCGGCGGTGTTATCAGGAGGTAAGATAATGGCGAGGGCCACAGCAGGGCACTTATGACAAACATGACAGCTAACTCAGCTAACCTAGCTACTTCGCTGCCAACAAGCCCATTATACATTTGAATAATTGTAAATCCCTGCAGTTTAATAGATATCAAGATGTTTCTGTGGGATCTTAGTAAATCAAAATAATAATATTTGCTACAGCAGTGTCAGGTCAACAAAACTCATATGAACATAACCCTTGTTTCATCTGATTTGTCGTTAGTAAAGTCAGAGTTGAGGTTCTCAAAAGGGTGGGTTAACATTGGATTCTTGACATTGCTCACAGTTAGACTGTTGACGAGTTCAAATATACTGCAGTAAGTCAGTTGCTCAATATTTCTGTTATTTTTCCTAGATGATTCTGCAGATGTCGGAGAAGAAGACAGCTTTCTTGGCCAGACCTCTGGAAATGCCCCAGCACCATCCACATTCAGCTACTTCTCCAGTCCCGTGAACAGCAGTGACCCATTTGCCTCCATTGGACATCAGCCAGCATGTCCACCCCCAGCATCACTATCAGTAGCCCCCGTGACATCTGGACCAACCTCTGTCCCCATTGTTGCCAGCATGGCCCCAACACCCCCTATCCCACTAACCAACCCTAATGTGCCACAGCAATTTGGCAATGTTGTTTACCAGAACCCCATGGGAAGATACACTCCTCCCCCTAACACAGTGACCCCGCCCCCTCCACAAGCCCCCGATCAGAGTTATAATCCATACCGTCACACACCCCTCAGCAGCAGAGCCAAACCCTATATGCCAGCTCCAGAGGTCCAGTCACTATCCAGCCCACCGGTGCAGCAAAATCCCTACACTATGGGCTCTCAAGCGCCAACATTCCAATCGGCACCCTCCACATACACAAAGGTAAACAACAACTCCACTCTGTTTATTGCTTAGTAGTGAATGGTGTGAACCTCTTATTTTTAAGATGAATTAAACTACTGGCAATCAGGCTAATATAAGTGTCTCTAAATGTCTTATAGGAGAATTTAGCTTTTTTACAACCAAATCAGCATTTTGTATGGATTGTTGTAGATGGCTCCAGACACTTTGTTTGCGATTTGACTTGTTTTTGAGAAATCTTGCCCCAACCAGCGATTTGCTTCCTCATCCTCGTTGTGCAGTACGGGGGCTCTGAAAAAACATGAACAAATGCTCCAAAAACACCCAAATACGTCCTTTTAGAAAATGAAAAGCTCTCAGTAAAGTGATGCAGGTCTTTAGATGTTCTGCACGTGAAATTGTTTTATTCCGAACTTGATGCGTGACGTTATATTCCATTTTGTTGCGAAGTGAATTGCTGGTTGGGGTAAGTTTCTCAAAAACGAATGAAATTGCAAAGAAAATGTCTGGACTCTTCTATAACATGCCATTTACATCAAAAATAAAGATTTTGTTGTAAAAAATAAATAAGGCTAACTTTCCCTTTAACTCTCTCCTCAGCCCCCTCCCACACAGATTCAGGGGCCGCCCCCTATGACCCATCACTCCACCACTGCTGGAGCACTGGTTCCAGCCAATCAAATTATACAATATAACGTGTATGAGGCTGTCCAGCCTCACTGGTTCTTCTGCAAACAAGTGGAGTCCAAGAGCGTCTGGCTTCCCTTTAGTATCCTGGACTCCATTCAACTGGAGGAGATCTACAATTCAGGTGAGATGAATGATGTGATTTCTACTATTACATTTTTTTAATCATCAGAGCCATTTTATATTCTAGGTATCCAAGTTGACTTTGCATAGCTCTCTTGTTTATATAGGCCTAGATATTTGTAAAACATGTTTGTTTAAACAGAGCAATTTTGAAATATGTGGCGTGTTCATTAGGCACCAAACGTTGCACAAATGTTTTGAAACATTATTTGTTGCGCACCCTAGTAAACTCTACCGTAATTTATGCACACTCACAGATACATAATCATCTCACAAAAGTCTGTTGTCATTTTCTGTTTAGTTTTTCATTCATTTGTATGTTTAATGTTATGTCTAGCCTATCTTTTTCTTGTTAGTCTTTTCCTATCGCAATGCGTTTTCTTGTACGTAAAGCAAATATCTGAGAAGCAAACAATATCGAATCTAATATGATTACATTTTTTCATTCTCCTCCAGTGCAACCAGACCCTGAGAATGTGATTGTGTGCACAGAAGGAGGGCGCTATGACGTGCAGCTCTATGACCGCATACGTACAGCTGTATTCTGGGAGGAGGAACCTACAGAGGTGCGGCGCTGCACCTGGTTCTACAAAGGAGACACAGACAGCCGTTTCATCCCCTACTCAGAGGAGTTCAGCGAGAAGCTAGAGGTTGGTCCCATCAATGTAAAAAAAAAAAAAAAAAAAAAAAAAAAAAACAGGACCAGGGTCGTGTTCATTAGGGCACGCAATTGAAAGAAAATGTCCTGTGTTCGATTTCCATTGCAAAATGTTTTACTATATTTTACTACAGTGTGCCCTGAATGAACAAGACCCAGGGTTCACTGTTACCCAGATTAGAATACAGCTGAGCAATGGGGTGTGTTGGGTTTTAGCCCTGAAAGTGGACTGAGAGTTTAATATTCTGCCTGAGCCTTGCTTGGTTGGCTGTCTTCTCTATGTAGGGAGAATATAAGAAAGCGGTGTCAACCAACCAATGGCACCGTCGACTGGAGTTCCCATCGGGGGAAACCATTGTCATGCACAATCCAAAGGTATGTTTGTATGAGTTAATTTTACAATGCATAATTACCAGGTGTTTACTAAAATATTAAATAGTAATAACTTCTTTGTTTCTTTTGAAATTCATGAAAACAAGCACCAGGTAGTTTCCAATCGTGAACACCATATCATGGTTTTGAGTGGACTTTGTTGTTTTGCCGACCCAGACGCGACTGTACTTCTAGTTTGTGAGGAGGTTATTTTTGTCTTTCTACAGGTGATCGTGCAATTCCAGCCATCCGCCATGCCAGACGAGTGGGGTACAACCCAGGATGGACAGACCAGACCCAGGGTGGTCAAGAGGGGCATTGATGATGACCATGATGAAGTTCCCGATGGGGAGCTCCCTCAGGTGGATCACCTGGTGTTCATGGTGCATGGCATCGGTCCAGTCTGTGACCTGAGGTTTAGGAGCATGGTGGAGTGTGGTATGTGTGATCTATCGCTCTATCGCACATGGCTCATTAAGTCTCTATTATTGCCCAGCTCTATATTCATATCATATTATGGATGTTTGTTTATGCCATGAATGGTATAGGTTGTGGTATGTTCTGCCTGTCATGGTGTTTCTTACTATGCCCAGCAAATGCCCCTAAGGTGTATTGAATGTAACTGTGTAGAATATCCATTTACTGCTCCATACTGACCCAGATGGAGTATTAGAAATGTGTGTTGCTTGTGTTCACAGTGGATGACTTCCGGAGTGTTTCCCTGAAGCTGCTGCAGAGTCATTTTAAGAAGGCGCAGGACGAGTGTGTCATCAGTCGAGTGGAGTTCCTTCCTGTTCAGTGGCACACGGCCCTGCATGGGGACGCCACAGGGGTGGACAGGTGAGGAGACGAAAAAAGGCTCAGACTTTTGTTTCCACTTCCATGGCCCGGCTCCAGTGTCTCACTGGGCCGCGGATCTGCTCTGACTTGGGAGCCAAGGCCAGGCCACTGGTACTTTTCTGCTTGCGTTAACATAATGGCCAACTGTGAACATGGGTTAACAACTTCCACGCTTAACACCTTCTCACATTCTGCTCGCCCCAAGTCTTCAGTGTCAAGCTCCTGATGGAAAAGCAATTCCTGAAAAGTAACACTAGAGCTTATATTAACATACAGTGCATTTGGAAACTATTCAGATCCCTTGTTATACATGTTTTTACTTTACAGCCTTATTCTAAAATTGATTAAATAGTTCACTTTGTCATTTTGGGGTATTGTGTGTGTGGATTTATGAGGATATTTATTCCGTTTTAGAATAAGGCTGTAACGTAACAAAATATTGAAAAAGGGAAGGAGTCTGAAATCTTTCCGAATGTACTGTAAACATTGGCAACAAACGGGTGTGGGGTAAGTCTCAGGTGGAAGTGAACCATAATGGAATTTTAAGGACGTTCATACACGTAGGAATACGTCCTGTTCTTTGTGGGATAGGGAAATTATATTGTAACACGAAAAATCTGTGCTGACGTGAGCAGCAAGCTTTTACAAATGAAACCACACAATGGCTGTGTCTGAGAACATTACTAGCTGTCAAATCCTTGCTAATGCTTCCGCCTGTGGGAGGGACCTCAGATCCTGTCCTCCAATACGCTTCGAGAGGAATTGAGGAAACAAGGGTGGAGGAAGCAAGGATTTGAGCGCTTGTAAATCAGACACAGCCGATTTCTCCCACTCTGACTCAATCCATTTCCTACTGTTGTTTTAGGAGGATAAAGAAGATCACCCTGCCCAGCACAGGTCGTCTGCGTCACTTCACTAACGAGACCCTCTTAGACGTGCTGTTCTACAACAGTCCCACCTACTGCCAGACCATCATGGACACAGTTGCCCTGGAGATTAACAGGATCTATGCCCTGTTCATGCAGCGGAATCCAGACTTCACCGGAGGCGTCTCAGTATCCGGACACAGTTTAGGTACAAACAGCCAGACACCAAGGGCCACTTTTCTAGACCTAGATGAAATCTTAGTGCTGGCTTTAAAAAAAAAACTTTGTTCAATTGAGAATCTCTATTGAAAGTGCTTTTTAGTCCAGGACTAGACTTAATCTGGGTCCAGGACACCAGCCCCAAGTGTTCATACTTTTAGCTAAGTCATGTGAGAAAAATTTGGACAAACCTGTCTCTCTGTGTGTTTGCAGGTTCCCTCATACTTTTCGACTTGCTGTCAAACCAGAAGAATATGTCAACTGCAAATGGGGGCCACCCTGCAGGGAACAAACAGGTAATAGGTCCATAGCTATCCAAACATTTGTTTATTTCATTATTTCTGTGACACCTGAGAGTGTAACAATCCCTCTTCTCCTTAAAGCAGGTGGCTCCCCCTGCTGCTGCTACCTCACCTGCTGCTGTAGGGGAGGAGCCTAAGGAGGAAGGGGAGGAGTTTGCCGATCTTTCTGCATCGCTGGAACATCTTGGCCTTTCTGAGTACCAGAGCACTTTAGAACAGGAGAAGATTGACCTTGAATCTTTTGTAAGAACCCTCCCTGCGTGTCATGAACTCATATACTGTAGTTATTGATATTTACTTTCAATTCTAATGACCTATGTTCCCATTAAGCTGCTTCACAGAATAAATATCAGCGAGCACAGAGAAGCACAAGATTGAACTTCAGGGGAAAAGAAAGGGGGAGTTGTACAACTGAATGCATTCCTCATTTAATCCAACTCCTCTGAATCAGAGAGGTGCAGGGGGCTGCCTTAAATCGACATCAACGTCTTCGGCGCCTTGCTCAGGGGCAGAACGACAGATTTTTACCTTGTCAGCTCGGGGATTCAATCCAGCAACCTTTCGGTTACTGGCCCAATGCTCTAACCACTAGGCTACCTGCCGCCCCTACCCAACTTTCTAGATTTTCCCCGTTAGTTGACACTATCAACGTTTCCCTTTACTGTGAGAATTGTGATCGAATCAACACAATATTAGCCACTTTCAATGCAACATACCGAAACAAAACAAACAATGCTAGACTTAGTATGCAAAACTAACTATGCAAGAGATTGTAGGCAGAACGCATCGGAGTAGGATTATATTACATTGACAGGCACAACTCAGGCCCATACTCTACACAAACCGGTGCGCAATAACCAATCAGAGCTGCAGTAGGGCTATATGCAAATAGACCATTGCCACATATGGATCTGTGCCATTCACTTTGAACTGGACTGTGTTTACAGCACGAGCGGTCGTGAGTTAGTTGCACTTGTTTTTAGATCAAAGCGAGAGGTACGTGTAGCGACGTGCACATTTGTTCATATCCTTTCCTAGTTAGTGAGTTATTAGCCCAGTTATAGATCATTTGTAGTCAGCAATTGAGGAGTGATTGCTTCCTACAAGAGCACAAAATAGCTTTTTTTTTTGTCTTAAACGGACAGTGTTGTATTTTGAGACGGGCATGAATAAGCTAAGTAGCCAATAGGCAGAAGGTAGCATAATTTGTCTGATTCTCTGTAATAGTGGTATGGGAGTAATGATGCATTTTATTTTGTAAAGTGTCGATAAACAGGTTAATGTCAAGCCCTGCATGTTTTTTTCAAGTCTCATGGAATGTAGGCCTACATTGAACACCACACATTGGCTGCTACTGTAGGCTGAATGATAGAACAGCTATTTCCATGTTAAAATGTTATGAAATGCATTTTCTCCATAGTTTATGGTAGGCCACTCTGGTAGGCCTACATTATGATCAAGTAGCCACAGTAGCCTACTTGACCACTGTTAAAACTAACTTAAAGTGGGTGCAGCCTCTGTGTTCACAGTAAACGCACCCTGGAATTTGCACAACTTTCAAGTTTGCGCTCAGCAGGCCTGAAATTTGCTTATGGGAATATTGCAAATGTCATATTGCTTATGACACTTAAAGAGACATTGCACTCCAAAATAATCATTTGTCAGATGTTTTAAGACCTCAAATCGAGGTGAGTCCACATGCCACAGCATTGGTTGTGCAGATCCAGCTTAATGCCTAAATGATTCATATCTCAATTGAATGTAAAATGTAATTTTACGGTGCTCAACTTTAACATTTATTTTGGATTGTGTCTATAAGGATTTTGCTATATGGATCTACAAAACAAATGTCCTTGGGTAAAAAAAACACATTTGATGCCTGAAAATAACCGACTTTTGAGTGAAATTTCTCAGAAACGGAAAGTAAGTGATTCAATTGTATTACAATGCTTCCCTAGGCCATTTCCTAGAATTGGTGATTACAATCTATGGTCCAAGTCCCACTGTGAAATTACATCTGATTGATTAATTTCCTCTTTTCTATATTTTGTTAGCTTATGTGCACAGTTGAGGACCTGAAAGAGATGGGCATTCCATTAGGGCCAAGGAAGAAAATGGCTAAATTTGTCAAAGAAAGAGCAATTAAGCAGGTGAGCATTTAAT
Organism: Oncorhynchus mykiss; assembly: GCF_057628025.1. Classification (NCBI taxonomy): domain Eukaryota; kingdom Metazoa; phylum Chordata; class Actinopteri; order Salmoniformes; family Salmonidae; genus Oncorhynchus; species Oncorhynchus mykiss. The sequence goes on from NC_143022.1 coordinate 64,887,765, forward strand.
CGTCTTTGTCTCTCAGACACCAGTGTTGTGTTCAACAGGAAGAAAAAGTTTTGAAATGGGCCGCTACTACCTGAACTTAGAATACAATTAGAATAGAACATTTGATCTATTCCAAAATGTTTCACTACAGTGTGCCGTACTGAACACAACCCAGTGATGGCTAAAACTTTGTCAACTGAACATAATCTTCTGTGTTCGTGTGCCTTCCATCTTCGGGACTCCTTTCGTCAGGCAACAAGTCAGGCAGCACAAGATAAGAAGGCAGCAGAAGTGAAGGTGACCAGTCAAGAGGTCGTCCCCGCCCAATTAAGTGAGTCTCTCCCAGGGCCCGGCACCTCGAAGCTTCCTGTTGGGGGGACTTACTCGTCCGTCCATGTGGATTACAACTACTTCAAAGTTGGCACTGGACAGGTAAGCCTAAAGAGGAGGAGCTAGCCAACAGCACCGCTAACACAATCACTTCAAACGGAAGCTGGAAAGACTGCAAACTTTCACAATTTTTCAATTGACATCTTTGTATATATCCATAAAAATGATGCCAGCTGATTCATGATTCGACTGGCTGAGAAACGCTGCCTGCCCCTCTTGTCTCCTCATGACACGTTCATTACTATGGGACAGCTGGAGATCAAAGCAAATGTAGGAGAGACCGACAGCAAATGGATACAAATATCCGCTGTTGAAAACTAAATGTCACTCTAAAAGTAATGTGAGATAATGTTTAGATGCTTTTTATTAGTGCCGATCAAGTTACACATCCGACACGCCTAAACAAAAGTAATGAAAAGCTATACATTTGTCAGCTAGCGCGGGTTTCTGCTGATCTGATTGAATCCTGACCCTACACCATGATGTCAGTGTGGAGTAACGACGTTAGTCTACAGCCTTTCTGGAATGTCATGCATAAGCATACATTTTCATCAGGGCTCATGTAAAAGCACTGTCTGGTGTTGGTGTTCTGCCCCATAGGTGTCGGTGGTGTATCACACTCTGGACTTTGAGCCAGTGAATTTCTTTGCCCTGGGATCTCCCATAGGGATGTTCCTCACAGTGCGAGGCCTGGAGAAGATCGAGGAGAACTACCAGCTACCCACCTGCAAGGGATTCTTCAACATCTACCATCCGGTTAGCCAATCCTCCTCACAAGTGTTCTGAGCGGAGTATGGGTGTGCATACAGATGACATACCGTATGTGACAGGATTTGCATCTGTCAGCTATAAAGCACATTGCGACAACTGTTTATGTAAAAAGGACTTTATAAATACATTTGATTGTTATTAACCATGTCATAGTTCAATGTGTTAAATTAAAGTAGATCAGGGTAGCAAATACATGAATTGAAATGGAAGGGTGTAATACATTTATTTTTCAAAATGTTAAAATATCTGTTTGCTCGAACTGTTTGTTTGAACTGTTTGTTTTAGCTGGACCCAGTTGCTTACAGGATTGAGCCCATGATCCTGCCAGACCTGGACTTGAAACCGGTTCTGATTCCACATCACAAAGGGAGGAAGAGGCTGCATCTCGGTAAGGAACTATAGATTCACCACCGGCTATTTTATCTTCAGATTTGTATTCTATTTATTACCATCGCCAGGTGAACCCTACTATTGTCATCACTGTCTCTTCCCATTTTGAAAATGACTAATCAGACCCTGGTCTCTGAGGAAGTGAACAGTGTTTCCCCTATATTTATTTAGCAGCGGTAGCCACCTTTGCAAAAAAAAAATATATTTTTTAAATGATATATATATATATATATCACTGAGTGTACAAAACATTAAGAACCATTTCCTAATATTGGGTTGCAACTCCCCCCCCCCCCCCCCAGTTTGCCCTCCAGAACAGCCTCAATTTGTTGGGGAATGAACTCTAAAAGATGTCAAACTTTCCACAGGGATGCTGGCCCATGTTGACTCTGTGTCCCACAGTTGTGTCAACTTGGCTGGATGTCCTTAGGGTGGTGGACCATTCTAGATACACATAGGATACTGTTGAGCTAGGAACACCCAGCAGCGTTGCAGTTCTTGACACAAACCGGTGCACCTGGCACCTACTACCATACTGCCACCACTGCTGGGGAAAAAAATCCTAGTGGAAACACTGGTTAATTACAAGAAGTAAATCAAATACAATGACTCAGATCTTGGCAGAGTGAAACCTCACCAACAGAACACAAAGAGCAGTCCTGGAAGACCAGGATTCCAAAGTGTAGTATGTTTAATTTGTCAGTGAGTTTTACAATCGTGGATTGTTTTGTGTGTGGCAGAGCTGAAGGAGAGTCTCTCCCGCATGGGTTCAGACCTGAAGCACGGCTTCATCAGCTCCCTGAAGAGTGCCTGGCAGACCCTCAACGACTTTGCTCGTGCTCACACCTCTAATGCCCAGCTGGCAGCCGAGCTCGCTATGGTGGCCAATCAGATCAAGGAGGAGGAGGAGAAGGAGAAGCATGCACACAGTGATGGTGAGTATAAGAGTGATTTTAAATAACTCATTAAATATTGCTCTTTCGGTTTATTTGGATAGGGCTTTGCTTTAAAAAACAACTTTATTTAAACGTCAAAACGTTGGCTAGTCGCAGAACACAGGATAGTGGAGAGTCCTGAGCTGCTGAGAGAAGAAGAGCCCCAGGTGAAAATAGGCATGCTGAACGGCGGGAACCGCATCGACTACGTCCTACAGGAGAAGCCCATCGAGAGCTTCAACGAGTACCTCTTCGCCCTGCAGAGTCACCTGTGCTACTGGTATGAAAATCAGCTCTGCTGCTTACTTTGGCCCTTTTTATGTTAAGGTGGAAACCGAAATGTTGATCAATGCGCACTGTTGAATACATTTCATGGCTGGATCATCTCCTTCTGCCCCTTGGGTACTCCATATGAGGTCATACTTGTATGTGGTTGTTTATAGCTGCTGTTTAGCCATATCATTTGATGAAAACGTTGTCATATTATTCTCAACAGCTTTACCTCTGATTTTGTACCTACTGCTTGATTGAGTTTTGAACCGGAGACTTAAGACCTGCTACAAGGCTTGGATTACGTTTTGTCTTCTCTCCACAGCTGATCTATTTTGAGTTGAGGTATTCTGGTTTGAAAAATAATTCAGTCTGCAGACATTGATTTATTTGTTCCTTTCTTTTCCCCAGGGAGTCTGAAGACACAGCCCTACTACTCCTGAAAGAGATCTACAAGACCATGGGGATAAACCCAGAACAGATTTTACATTAATGCAATGGATTGGTAACCTGGTGGGACCACTCTGATCGCTGCGTTCATTCCGTTTCACTGCACGTAAGTGAAATAGAATGGTGAATGCAGTGATCAGGCCCGGTTCCACCGGGGTTAGTGGATTGGTTGGAGTGAAAAATAAACCTTTCTGAAACCCTCATACTCCCCATCAGGTTTGTCCATGTCAATGCTTTTTGATTTGATATTGTATGTGGTTCTTTGTTTAGTATTAATTTTCATTGATTTTCTATTCTCATAGTCTATTGTATGAGGATGAATATGCTTGTAATATGCCCTTTCTCTTAAATTAAGAAAATAGATAAAATTAGTGGAATCCAATACCACTTGTTTGAAAAACATTTTATAACCTAAATTATAGAAATGGTGAGGTTTGCTGAACTATATGAAATTAAACATTTACAAGAGAAATCAAAGAAACTGCTAATTTAAGTATTTACCTCAAATGTATTTTATGTTTAACAGTAGCCGTAAAATAAACCATTTACTTTCACATTACTTGACTCTTATTTTCAGTCTTCGGTGCTTTTTATGTTGAATTTTTGTTGATTTGCTGCACAGGTAAGACTGCCACATATCCTCTTAAGTCTGGGTAGAAAAAGACAGCATTTACTTTCTGCTTTACGATTTTTTTGTGTGTTTTGGTTTGCTTAAATAGAGAAGACGACCAATACTTGTTTTTCAGTTCAGGAAAAGATTGAGCTCTGAGGCATTCAAGAACAAAGACTGGAAACCTATTGTATAGAGGGAGGAGAGCAATGTTTAATGAGAAAATAAGCATTTAACAAAAAGAAACTCGAAGGCAGTCATGACTCATGTTTGATACAAAAAGGTGGGCCACCTTGATCATAGTTTTTCCAACTGGTCATTCAATACAATACCGTTTTCGTTGAATTCAACATTGCACACTGTTCTGTCATACTGAATACAACCCTGTTACTTAATTGCCAACATGTTTTGCTTGCTCCTTTGGACTTTATGTAAATCTAAATTACCATCACATTGTTTACACTTCAGTGGGTAGTTCCAAGTAATGTTTTATCAATAAAGATGATTTTTTTTTTTTAAATGGTGCCTGGTTCCTCTCTAGGTTTCTTCCTAGGTTTTGGGCTTTCTAGGGAATTTTTCCTAGCCACCGTGCTTCTACACCTGCATTGCTTGCCGTTTGGGGTTTTAGGCTGCGTTTCTGTACAGCACTTTGAGATATCAGCTGATTTACGAAGGGCTATATACATTTGATTTGATTCAGGGCTCTATTCAATCCGTACCCTAGGTCGAAAAAAATACATTAAGACAATGTAATAATTCCATGTGGCAGTTAGAAAATAAACACATTCATAGGCCCAGCACGGTTGCTGATTCTTCAGGATTAGCATTGAAAATGTGACATCAAGTAATAATGGCTGTAGATCTGAAAACATTTAAATGTATAGAATGAAATTAAAACAGTTAAACTGTGTTTGCTGGGTAGTTATCTGAAATTCGCTACGTTTGTGTTTATTGTCCACTTTGATGGCGAACTTAATTTTTGCTCCGGTACATTTATTTTGGAACACTTCTGCAAGGAATTATTACGTTTAAACCTTTATATTCAACCAAGTCTGTATCATAGAAGTACCACGTGATTGAAATGTTAAGGCAATTTCCCCCTTGTTAGCGGAGACTGCATTAAGGGTAAACACTGCATAAATCGGAAATTACCTTTACATTTCTATCGCGCAATTAGTTTGGGTTTATTCAAATCTTATCGCGGAAGTGCAGCGTTACAACCCGATTGAAATTTAAAAGGCAATGTTTCCGTGTTAGAGGAGCCTGCATACGGCAAATACCTTTCCTATCTCGCAATCTGTAACGCTTCAGTGATTGAAGAGCCCCAAGTCTCATAACTGTCAATGGCCTCAGGAGGGATATATCTTTAATATCCTCCTCTCTATTTAGACAGTGTGACAATCCGTTGCTGAAAACCAATAACTTATACATTCCATTTAAGATTGACCACATTGAGTGGCTACAAGGTTCAATTTAATGAAAGGCTAGATTAATGTGATAATTCTTCAGTCACAATCCAGTCAGATCTGTACATGTTGGTACATTTCCCAAATAAACCAAATTAAAACCGATAGGATAAATAATTTGATGCTGATAAATCAGAGGCAGTGTTTATTTCCCCTTTCAACAAAGCCTATTCAAACAAAGGTCCCTTTTTTTAAATCACTGTACAACTTTAAATCAATCTTGACATTAAAAACTATGGCAGTATAGTTATCATTGGGATACATTTTTAAAAAAGAACACTGTCCATTGATTGCTTTATCTCACAGACAGAGTTATTGTAGGGATACATTTTTTAAAAGAACACTGCCCATTGATTGCTTGATCTCACAGGCAAGAACATTGCCGTAACTTGATAGGTCATGCAAATTTCCCCAACTTCAAATATGTTCCATCAGTCTTTTTGTGTTGACACAGGTGGTGTCATTCTCAGTCTTGTTTAAGTTGACGCTTCACGTTTACTAACGTACATTTTTGTACATTCCCAAGCGTGTCTTTAGCTAATCTGTGAAATGTAACAGGATTTTGTGCAAACATGTCTTCTGTATAGTGCATTTTAGTCATGTTAGTAACAGCATGTGCAACTCAGTTCTTGTATTTGTAAAAAAATAATAATTAAAAAGCAAGGAGTTCTGATGCAGAGTACCTAAGATGGCCGCCTATCGAAAAGGCATAATTCAGTCTTCAGTTTTGCCCTGGGTCTTATAGGCCTGCTTGCGGAGGTGATTCTCGATCTCCTCGCGGAACACCAGCATGCCCAGGTGGGAGTGGGACGCCTCATTCATGGCTTTGGACTGGATGCACATGCGATACTGTTCTGGAGTCAGCTCGTCTGCACACTGCTTCTCGTGCCACAGGTGGAAGAGGCCAGATACTGGTGTACGCGTCACAATCAGGTCGCTCCGCAGGTACTTCCTGTACAAGTGGACATCTTCCACACCCCAACCTTTCACGTCCAGGTCAAAACCTCCTAGAAAATATAATTGAGGGGGTAGTAAGATATCTTGCTTATAGAATTGTCACAGTAAAAATACATAGAAAGCACACAAGACCATAGCAAAACTTCTCGGTTAACATGGCTTACCGATATTAAGGAAGTCTGAGCGATATTGACATGTCATTCCAAAGCCAAAATCTCTCCAGAATCCAGCATCTTTCTTGTGAATCTATACGAAAAGAAAAGTTGACATTGGCAAGTTGACTAATGCAAACATTGAGTTACAATTAAACACACTACATATACACAAAAGTATGTGGACCCCCATTCAAATTTGTGGATTCGGCTATTTCTGCAACACCCGTTGCTGACAGGTGTATAAAATCAAGCACACAGACATGCAATCTCCATAAACAAATATTGGCAGTAGAATGGCCTGTACTGAAGAGCTCAGTGACTTTCAAAGTGGGACCGTCATAGGATGCCACTTTTCCAACAAGTCAGTTCATAAAATTTCTGCCCTGCTAGAGCTGCCCCCAACCTGTAAGTGTAAACGTCTAGGAGCAACAACGGCTCAGCTGCGAAGTGGTAGGCCACACGGGAACGGGACCTCCAAGTGCTGAAGCACGTAAAAATTGTCCGTCCTCAGTTACAACACTCACTACCAAGTTCCAAACGGTCTCTGGAAGCAACGTCAGCACAAGAAACTGTTCGTCGGGAGCTTTTTCTATGGCTCAGCAGCCACACACAAGCCTACGATCACCATGCGCATTGCAAAGTGTTGGCTGGAGTGGAGTAAAGCTCACCGCCATTGGACTCGAGTAGTGGAAACACGTTCTCTGACAGATAAATCTGGGTTTGGTGGATGCCAGGAGAACGTTACCTGCCCGAATGCATAGTGTCAAGTGTAAACTTTGGTGGAGGAGGAATAATGGTCTGGGGCTGTTTTTCATGGTTCGGGTTAGGCCCCTTAGTTCCAGTGAAGGGAAATCTTGACAATGACATGGTAACAGTTTGGGAAGGCCCTTGACTGTTTCAGCATGACAATGCCACCGTGCACAAAGTGAGGTCCACACAAAAATGGTTTGTCGATCAGTGTGGAAGAACTTGACTGGCCTGCACAGAGCCCTGGCCTCAACCCCATCAAACACCTTTGGGATGAATTGGAACACCAACTGTGAGCCAGGCCTAATTGCCCAACACAGTGCCCGACCTCACTTAGCTCATGGTTGAATGAAAGCAAGTCCCTGCAGCAATGTGGAAAGCCTTCCCAGAATAGAGGAGGCTGTTATAGCAACAAAGGGTGAGACTAACTCCATATGAATTCCCATGATTTTGGAATGAGATGTTCAATGAGCAGGTGTCAACATACTTTTTGGTCATGTAGTGTATATATTGTTTTGGTCATCCATTTTTACAGGTACTTACAAGTTGACTTTCAATGGGGGGAGCCAGCTCCAGATTTCCATAGACTATGGCAGGATTATACAAACTGAAAACCACTGGATAAAATACTCTCTTGTCTACAAGAAGAAAACAAGATGGAGGGGTTGAAATATATTTTGGTACAAATTACATGCAAAATGCCAATAGTACACATTTAGAAAAATGACAAGTCACACACTGCCCGCATTAAGTACTCATGGAAAAACCCCAAAGAATTTGAATGTTGGAAACAGTAGGGATGTGCATCGTTCTCTTTCAAAACGATTCGATACGTATAGTTGAAGTCGGAAGTTTACATACACCTTAGCCAAGTACATTTAAACTCAGTTTTTCACAATTCTTGACATTTAATCCTAGTAAAAATTCCATGTCTTAGGTCAGTTAATATCACCACTTTATTTTAAGAATGTGAAATGTCAGAATAATAGTAGAGAGAATGACTTATTTCAGCTTTCATTTCTTTCATCACATTTCCAGTGGGTCAGAAGTTTACATACATTCAATAAGTATTTGGTAGCATTGCCTTTAAATCGCTTAACTTGGTTCAAAAGTTCTGCGTAGCCTTGCACAAACTTCCCACAATAAGTTGGGTGAATTTTGGCCCATTCCTCCTGACAGAGCTGGTGCAACTGAGTCAGGTTTGTAGGCCTCCTTGCTCGCACACGCTTTTTCAGTTCTGCCCACAAATATTCTATAGGATTGAGGTCAGGCCTTTGTGATGGCCACTCCAATACCTTGACTTTGTTGTCCTTAAGCCATTTTGCCACAACTTTGGAAGTATGTTTGGGGTCACTGTCCATTTGGAAGACCCATTTGCGACCAAGCTTTAACTTCCTGACTGATGCCTTGAGATGTTGCTTCAATATATCCACATCATTTTCAAAGGTGCTTCAACAAAGTACTGGAGTAAAGGGTCTGAATACTTTATTGAATACATTTGCAAAAATGTCTAAACTATTTTTTGCTTTATCATTATAGGGTATTGTGTGTAGATTGATGAGGAAAACAACAATTTAATCCATTTTAGAATAAGGCTGTAACTTAACAAAATGTGGAGAAAGTCAAGGGGTCTGAATACTTTGAATGCACCGTAGATACGTGGGCTCCGATACAGGAACAATACGTTTTAGTTTAAAACGACTCAGTGTGTTTCGATTCGAGAAAGAAACTAATCGGTTCGATACGATTCCACGCACTACCATTTGTTGCATAAACACATTCATTTTCCATTCTAAGTTAAAATAGGCTGCCGACGGAGATCATGACCTGGGCCTCTGAGCTGGATCTGTCTGAGCTGACTTCTGTGTGTCTGTGTGCGTGTGTAAATTATATATGTCTATGGTGTATGTACTATGTAGGCACCAGACCTGAGCCATAAGGGAGACTAAGCATCTCCCATCTCAAAATTGAATGGTTTTGACCGTTTGGAAGTTTAGTGAGCTTCTTTTCTCTTCCCAATTTGGCCATGCAGTGCACCTCGCAAAGTGATTGCTGTGCTCGTTATGAAATGATTATGCTCGTTATGTTATGAAACTTTACCCTATATATCTAAAAATGACCACACACACACTGATGGTGAACCTGAACAATCTAAATACAATATATTGTTAAGGCCGTTCAACAGGTAGCCTATAGCCAGATGAGAGTTGCATCTCCAGTAGTTTACTTTTATTCCGGTAAAACACATTTTCAACAATGTATAGATAACAATAACCTAGCAAATGACATAGGATTTATTAGTTGCGTGACAGCCTAATGTTGCGCAAGTCATTTTAGCATTTGAACACTGAAGGTGCCATACAGATCAGGAACAGGCCACCTACCTCACGCTGGCCAGCACACAAAGCTGGGCACAGTGCGCAGTTTGACTAGGCTACTGGATATTCCCCTGAGGTGGTTCGGCATGCAAAATGACTTGACTGTCAACACAATCGCATGCTTAGTTCGACACTGAAGGAGAGGGCGCAGCAGCTGTCACAAAACATGAGGCATTTTCAGAAGGTAGAAAGTAATACGAGCAACAACAAACAAAAAAAAAACAACGATTCGTACCGTTTCAAATCGATTTTCTGACCGACGGTTGCAAAATTTGGATCGGTTTCGGGTCCGCGGCCGATGCAGTCATATCCCAAACATTTGAATCGGGGATCGATGTGAATCGTTATATCCCTAGGAAACAGGAATGTGTAGGCTACAATGTTTTGATAGAAGGCACCTACTTGGAGCGGTGTGAAGGAGGCAGGTGTTGAGATAGTCCCGTGTGAAGTAGATATCCACATCACAGAAGAACATCAACACGTCACCCTTCTTCCAGGCGCGGGCTCCGATGTCCAGACCCCTGCCCCTGGAAAACTCCTCGTCCACTGGGATGAGGGTGTAGTTGGAAAAAGTCTCCTCCCTACAAAACCAACAATGTCATTTCAGTTGTCTGTGGTTTTGAGCACGAAACGTCTAGACTAGAAACATAGACAAGTGACAGATGTCCAGCAGTAAAATCATATCAAAAGCACATCATATATCCTTTCATTCATATTAAAAGAAAACAAACCTGGACATTTTTTCCAAATAAGACTTCACCTCTCGTAAGCCCTCTTGTCCAAAGTAGACCACCGTAAGATGCACTTCCCTATCATGTTTTATGCAAACTTCCCTGCAATCACAAAAACCAAAATGACACAATCTTTACAAATAGTAGGTATAGGCTATATATTGCCATTTTCACATGACTCACCACCACTGACCTGAAGTTGTGTAGGAACTGTGAGAATGCATCTGTTCTGCCCGCCAATGGTACAATGATATTGATGACGACTCCGGACGTTTCTACGGATGTGCTCCTGACTTTCATTAAAGGACCGAATGGACGGAAAAGAGTAACGTGGCGGAAATTGTCGGAGTCCTCTTTTGCAAAGAAGAGCTCGTAGAGTGTGCCTTTGTCCCGTTCTGTTCTGTACAGCCCTGCCCACATAAGGGTAAACATCACAGTTTTGTCAAACATAGGGAACAAATATTGTTCAACTTTAAAAGGCAAGATGACATAATTGTTTGCATCCATGAAACAAGCAGATAGTGATCTGGATTAGGGGTTCCCATTCTGGCCCTCAGCCCCTCCAGATATTTGGCAGCACTAGCACATGCAATCGGTCAACTTATCATCAGGATCAGGTTGAGAACCACTGTTATATTACCTCAGAATAACTCTCTTACCCTCAGTAAAGTGGCTCTCAGTGTACGCCTGCCTCTGCATGGGCACATCATCCTCCTGGCCATCCTCCTCGTCTGGGTTGTTTATGACGTCCAGGGCCGCCTCAATGACCTCCACCAGCTCGTCCCTGCGGTCCTTCCGCACAGGCTTCTCCTCTGGATGCCTGGTCAACCCCATCTCCAGTTGATACACCTTACCGGAGTTGAAGCTCTCAAAGGGGACCAGGGCGTACTCGCTGGGCAGCCGTGCTCCCGTGTTCACCTCGGCTTTGTCAATCTGGGAGTGGAGGAATTCGAGGAGATCCCCAGGCACCTGGTCCTTGGTCTCAGCCAGTCCCTGGACCCTGAGGCCTTCCTTCCTGTCCTGCAGGTCCTTGAGCTTCTCACTCATCTGCTGGAGCTCCTGCTTGAGCTGGGCGATCTGCCGCTTGAGGCTGGCGGCACGGCTGAGGTGGTGCTCCTCCTGCTCTTGCAGCAGGGCCTGGTAGTACTCCTTCCCATAGGACTCCCCTCCCAAGCCAGGCAGGACCAGGCTGACGTCAGCTGGGGGAGTGCACTCCAGCAAGTAAGCAAAGAGGAAGAGGACCAGCAGCAGGACGAGCCCCAGGAACAGCCAGCGCATCCGTCCCTGCAGCGGAAAGCTTCGCCTGGGCATCACGCTCGCATCCGGTCTATGGGTAACGACTCTGCATTCCCTTTCACGTCAGGTAAATCTACCTCAAGCTGGACAGAATTAGGTCCAATGCAATATTCTAGGAATGTTAAAAAGGTCCGCTCTAATGAGCAAGTTAGATTAACAACAAGGTGGACGTTTGTTCTGAGTGCTGCTATAAAAAAAAAGCTACTTTGTTCGTTCATGTCACATTATTCAGATAAAGTCAGGAACACCGCTGGTGCATCTTGTTTGATGATCGCAATCTGCCTGTTCTCTTGCAGGTGTTACATTGCGAGTGGAATCCATTTGGATTTCGTCCATCAGTGTACACATGATTTAGAACCTTTTAGATGAAAAAGCACTCATTCAGCAATCATTGTTCATTCATGTCATATTCATATGGTGTCAACAAATTATGCAAGAAAGGAAATGCTGGTGCAATAAACATACTGTTGACCTAGCAATACCTTAAAGAGGAACTTGAATTTCATGTTTTACGTATAGTACCAGTCAAAAGTTTGGACACCTACTCATTCAAGGGTTTTTCTTTGTATTTACTATTTTCTACATTGTAGAAAAATAGTGACGACATCAAAACAATGAAATAACACATAAGAAATCATCTAATAACCAAAAGAGTGTTAAACAAATCAAAATCTATTTTATATTTGAGGTTCTTCAAAGTAGCCACCATTGCCTTGATGACTGCTATGCACACTCTTGGCATTCTCTCAACCAGCTTCATGAGGAATGCTTTTCCAACAGTTTTGAAGGAGTTCCCACATATGCTGAGCACTTGTTGGCTGTTTTTCCTTCACTCTGAGGTCCAACTCATCCCAAACCATCTCAATTGGGTTGAGGTCAGGTGATTGTGGAGGCCAGGTCATCTGATGCAGCACTCCATCACTCTCCTTCATCAAATAGTCCTTACACACCCTCGAGGTGTGGTTTGGGTCATTGTCCTGTTGAAAAACAAATCATAGTCTAAATAATAAGGAATTCTAAATAAATCAGACAGTGTCACCAGCAAAGCACCCTCACACCTCCTCCATGCTTCACGGTGGGAACCACATGTGGAGATCATTCACCTACTCTGCATCTCACAAAGACACAGCGGTTGGAACCAAAAATCTCCTCATACCAAAGGGAAGATTTCCACCGGGCTAATGTCCATTGCTCGTGTTTCTTGACCCAAGCAAGTCTCTTCTTCTCATTGGTGTCCTTTAGTAGTGGTTTCTTTGCAGCAACTTGACCACGAAGGCCTGATTCACACAGTCTCCTCTGAACAGATGATGTTGAGATGCGTCTGTTACTTGAACTCTGTGAGGCATTTATTTGGGCTGCAATCCGAGGCTGGTAACTCTAATGAGCTTATCCTCTGCAGCAGAGGTAACACTGCATCTTCCTTTCCTGTTGCGGTCCTCATGAGAGATAGTTTCATCATAGTGCTTGATGCTTTTTGTTACTGCACTTGAAGAAACTTTCAAAGTTTTTGAAATGTTCCGTAATGACTGACCTTCATGTCTTAAAGTAACGATGGACCGTCTTTTCTCTTTGCTTATTTGAGTTGTTCTTTCCATAATATGGACTTGGTCTTTTACCAAATAGGGCTATCTTCTGAATACCACCCCTAACTTGTCACAACACAACTGATTGGCTCAAACGCATTAAGAGGAACGAAATTCCACAAATGAACTTTTAACAAGGCACACCTGTTAATTGAAATGCATTCCATGTGACTACCTCATGAAGCTGGTTGAGAGAATGCCAGGAGTGTGCAAAGCTGTCATCAATGCAAAAGGTTGCTTCTTTGAAGAATTTGAAACACTTTTTGGTTACTACATGATTCCAAGTGTTATTTCATAGTTTTGATGTCTTCACTACTATTCTACAATGTAGAAAATCTTTTAAAAAATAAAGAAAAACCCTGGAATGAGTAGGTGTCCAAACTTTTGACGGGTACTATACGTCTATGCGAATAGACTTTCAGCTGAACCACTTTCCCTCGATGTGTTTTTTTATTCAAGACTCAATCTGAGGGCTGTCCAGCAATGCCTGTCTGCTTATGGAACTATTACATCTAGGAAGGTAGCTAACGTTAGCCAACAAGCTATACAACGACAACAACATTATCCGAACTAATGAGCTTGTGGCTGGGTAACTACTGTAGCAACCAAGCTACAAAGGGGACCTGAGAGTTGGCTAGCTGGAAAACTAGCTAACACCTAACGTTAGATTCGTGTAAACAACCGCTTGCTATGAGCCGGTTGGAACGATTGTGTAGCTAGCTAGCTAGCTGTATATCGAGAAATATTTGCTTCGAACAGTAACGTTATATTTTTGCAAATACTTACCAAGATATTCAGCTCTCCGTGTAAGGACTAAAAAGCAGTAGCATCAAAAATAATTATTCTAAACAACGCCACGGAGCAAAGTGGACTGATCGAGGAAAAAAAACTGTACTTCCGCAAAATAGTTTCTGTAGCTTTCTTCTTTGGTGTGGTTTATCGGCGGTTGACATCCAACGTTATGGTGCATTACCGTCACCTACTGCACTGGAGGGCCATAGACAGGGAGAAATCAAATCGTACCTGCCAGCCCCGTTGCTCTTAAAAAATATAACAAAATATTTGAGACTATATCTAATGAAGTTCTAGTCAATATACTCTTTAAACTAAATTCCTGTATCCACTTCTCCCTCATACTAGATCTCAGCCTCTCTCTTTCCTCTGATACTGCCCACACTGCAGCAATACATGCTCCACGGTCTCTGTTTCCTGGCAATAATCACACTTTCCTGTTGTATGCTTTCCTATCACATTTACTGACTTATTCAACTGGCTGTGTCCCACCCTTAATCTTGCAAAAATAGCCTCCTCTCTTCTATCCCTTCCTGCCATCCTCCCCTCCACAACTTTCCTCTGAACATGAAGTAAATGCCTGCTCTTAGTCTCTCTATTACACTGCTCCTGCCATCTCTGCACCATCACTGTCCATAACAGGCTTTTTGCCTCTGCCTTGCTCATTGAAACTACAACATCAACATCCCCACTACCAAGTGCTTGTTTAGCCAGTACATCAACTGCCTCGTTCCCCTCCACCAACACAAGGGCTGGGACCCAAATAAATCTTATCTGTATACCCATCTGTCTAATCCTGCCATGGGTTTGTAGCACCTCATAAAGCAGGTCTTGTCTGCTACGTGACCTAAAGGACTGGAGACTCATCAACACTGCACATGAATCAGAGCAAATAACTACTTCTGTCTGGCTTGACTTCCTCCACCCACTGCAAGGCCAACAGTATGGCCATCAGCTCCGCCATATATACAGCCAGATGATCTGGACTTCCACTCCACAATCCTGCACTACAAATGCTGACCCAGTACGTCCTGTCCTTGGATCGTTTGATCCATCTGTGTAAATGTCCACAAAATCCTGATACACAGTATCCAGACTTCTCTTAAACAAATCAGATGGATCAACACCCTCCCTATCTTTCTGTAGTCTCTACAACACTTCTAGATCAACTACTGGAGGTGGGAGGAGCCATGGTGTATTTACAGGAATAGCTACCGTTGGACTAAACTCCATACAGTCCCATCTCCTTTGCCTGGGCATTACCCACCCAAAGCTTGTGTTCTGTCTTTGCTCATGTTCACAGCATGCCTCTAAAATCCCTTTCGTAAGATGAGACACCCCATATCCCTGTAGGTTGACCCAATAATTAATTGCCAGCTGCTCTCTCCTAATCTGCAATGGCATATACCAGCATCTCCAACTGTAGAGCAGCCGCTGGAGAGGTCCGAAACGCCCCACTACATATTCTGAGCCCTTGTATGACATCTAGCCTTTCCAATGACGTTCGGGCTGCCGAACCATACGCTTTACTGCCATAGTCTATTACAGATCGGATCAATGCAACATACATGGTCCTCAATGAGGAACTCCCAGCCCCCCCACTCCTTCCCCGTCAGACAGTGCATCACATTTAGCACCTTCTTACACTTTCCCACCACTCTCTCAATGTGTTCTGCCCAGGTCAGTCAAGTGTCAAAATATACCCCAAGGAACCTGAAGGACCCCACCATCTCCAAGTTTCTCCCATATAACCTCAAGCATACCTCATCTCCCACCTTCCTCCTGGTAGAGAACTCTGTCTGAGTTTTCTCTACAGAGAACCTGAATCCCACATTAATGCCCACCACTCTACCTCATCAATTGCTTCCTGTACCTTCCTGACTATGTATGGCACACTTAAGGCCCCATCATCTGCAAATATCGACCTCCCAATATCTGGCTGTACCTGAGAGTAAACATTATTGGTCATGACTGAGAACAACAGAGGACTAATCACGCTCCCATGTGGTGTACCATTATCCACCATAGTGATAGTGACTTTCCCATCCTCACCTGGATAGATCTACCAAACAGGAAATCCTCCATTCAGTTGTACTTTCTTCCTCCTACCCCCATAATATCAAGCTTGATTAATAATCCCTCCTTCCACATCATATCATACGCCTTCTCCTCATCAAAAAAGACAGCTATAACAGTCTCCTTGTTCACCTGAGTCTTCCTGACCTCTGCCTCTAAGCAGAGCACTGGGTCCATAGTTCCCCTTCCCTTCCTGAACCCACTCTGATGTGGCGATACTAGCCCCCTGCTCTCTAGGAAGTGCGTTACCCTCTCCGTAATCATACGTTCCATAATCTTACATACATGTGATTTTAAAGCTATTGGCCGATAGCTTGTTGGCCTCGTTGGGTCCTTCCCTGGCTTCCGTATTGGTACCACTGCCTCCTTCCAGCTGCCTGGTAGTTTCCCCTCCTCCCACACTGTGTTGTACAACACCAATACCTTATCCAGTGCCTCATCACTAAGATGGTCCAACATAACATAGCACACCTTATCTTTCCCAGGTGAAGTTAACCCAGCCTTACCTATTGCCCTTTTCCACCTCTGCTATAGTAAATGGTGCATTCAACGCATCATTTACATCCTCCCTTTTATCCAGCAATCCAGCATGCTCCTCTCTCACAAACGGATGCTATAACCTCTAATACTGGGCAGCAAGTTCAGTATTTCAGGTCATGTTATTCCATAGACAATGGCTAAATGACTAAATCACAAGCCAATATCCTTTATTAAATGCTTGTCATTCTGACAGGGCAAATCAAGGAGTTCAATATGGCACATAAACCATTTTCCATCCCCTAAAATAATTGTATATTCTGCAGTCTCATGATAATACAGTTTTGCTGCACACACGTTCTGTCTAATAATTCCTTCGCCTCATAACCATGGTTATGGGGGGGGGGGGGGGGGTCATGTTTTCTGACTGCTTTGCTTCAGATAATTAAGGTTTTATTCACAATGTAAGCGTCCATTATTTTTAACATTATCACATCTGATGAAAGAAAGAGAGAAGAGGGAGCCTAGCATATAAATAGATCGCACATATTTGAACTTTTATTGATTGCAACATAATCACGTAATGATAAAACAACAATTGATAACACTCATTTGTTTTCAAAAATCCTAGCTAACTGTTGCACAAAGATTGCCATTACGAGGAATCAAATGGTGAGCTGCAGCTTTGACACCGAACATGCCCACATTCTATTAAAGTGGAAAGACAAAAGTGGCTTTTACATTTCAAAGAACATGATCATATGAAGTAGAAACTTTGCCGTTTTTCTGGATGAACTCAGTGTCCACTCTTTGTCCATCTTAACCTCACAGGTCTACCATTATAGGACAGGTGACGGTAAAGAAGTCCCCTTTAATTTCTGGTCTGGAAACAACATCTTCACAGTCGTACACTACTAATTGGAGGCTATCGTAGAAGCGGCACAGGCACTTGAAAGACATTAACATTGACATACAACCTGGTACACGGTCATGCAATGATACTTGGCCAACATGACTTTGAGGTAATGATTAACATACCGAAGAGCTGCTTGAAACACGGTCTATGTAATTCCAGCCATTTTTCAGCAAATGCACTTTTGAAATCCCCCAGTTTTAACTTGGAATACCCCGTGCAACAGAAATGAAAGGGCACCAACTTTAGATTGTATATGTACAGTTTTATATAAATATACACATCTACCCCATTAGGAATCTTTATTTTCGACAATGGTTTTTGCTTTTAACTATCAATCTTCTCCACAATTTTTGCGGGTGAAGGCAAAGCCATCCAGTTTGCATAAACGCTATCATTGGCATATCTTGTAAAGACTGGGTTAGTGGCATCAAGTCTGTTGAGCAGTACGGGGCTCTTCTCAGGCCAGTTCGGGTATGACATGCCTAAAAACGAGAACATATCATTTTTCTGCACCGAGTTAAGAAAAAGAGTGCAGACAGTAAAGGCTCCCTCAAATTTTGGACAGAATGCATTTTTTCAGAAGTGAATTATAGATGGTTGTTTGACATAGGACCATGAGAAGGCTATACATTTAGAATCCTATGCAGAAATCACTTCACAGACAATAATGGTGTCCATGGTTCCTGTATAGTTTAACCGAGAAAATATACTGGATTGATTGAATAAGATTCAAAAGACAATTAGCAACAATTACATTATTGGTAATGTATGTCATGACCTCTAAATGTTATCCTTGGCTCACGCACCATTGATAACTGATGTCCACATAAAGCAGATACAAGAATTGCGTCACTGTAACAGGACACCATGGTCACCAAGTCACTGTTTGTTCATGGTAACTAAGTCACTGTTTGTTCATGGTAACTAAGTCACTGGCAGCCATCTTATTGCTAAATACTTTTATGAACTATCAACTGGAAGTGCTTAGGATCTATAGGATTTGTTTGGGAATTTCTTATGAAAATACTTTTACAAAGTATTGTTTTGTCAATGTTAGCCAAAAGTTGATTTCAAAAGACTTACTGTACGCTTACATTATGCTTAATAGGTAGCCTATTTACACACAAACAATTCAGATAACTTAAGACAGTCTGGAATCCAAATGTAATAGATAATGATTGATTCAGCAAGGCCCTGTTTCAAATGTCAAACTGTTTTTGAACAGCTTTTTCCAAATTAATAAAAAATTGCGGGTGTTGGAATGTTTTTTGAAAATGTTTATGCCGTCCAAAACGTATGTTTCCTAATATAAAATCAATACGTAGGATTGAATGTGGATTACAATATGTCATATAAGGGAATTATGGAAATGTTTACTATTTACAAAAGTGTCAATATTTTGGTCAGGTTGAATGTACATCAGAAGCAGGTCCAAATAGTGATCATCAGACACAAGATTCTCCTTTCCCACTGACTCTCATTTCCTAAGAAATGGGAGACTTTTTCATGAAGCATGCCTAGATCACAGTCACACACTACAGGAAGCCAATCACAGCATGTCAAAAGCTTATGTGTCCTGTCACTAAAATCGAGTAAATGCATGGGAGATTCTACCATAGAGCTTGTTTTCAATCCATGTGGAGGGAATGGTTCGAGGGAGAGGGGCATTATTGCTGTCCACTAGGGGTGTGTCCTCTTCGGAGAGGGCGTCGTCGTACAGTAGGGCGTCGGCTGGCGTAGACGCTGCCAGGTCCAGGTAATCCTGATAACAGGAGAGGAACACCTGATTAGGCTAATCACAAGCGACAGGAAGGTGGAGCATACTGCTAATGCAGTCATAATACAGTCATATCCTACCATGCAGTTATGACCTAACTTAACCTCCCATATGGTTAAGATTGTAGCTAACTGGCATAAGAGATCCAATGACAAACATCTGATAGGAAACCGAATATATTAGAGCAATACATTTCCTACTTTTGACTGAGATAAAAAGTATTAAAAGTACTCTGTTTCAAATTCTAAACATATTAATCATATTTTTGCACTGTATTTGGCATCCTAAAAATTGCACTATATTTGGCCTCTTTACCTCAACACAAGACCAACTGCTATCTATTGTAATTATATGTTTTGCAAATGTTGCCCAGGGCCATATTTTGGGGATGGTCACCTGACATTGGTCATACTTATTGCTGAACACGAGACTGGCCATTTGCGGTTTACTCCATTTATGACGTTGTGTACTGTAACTACCAGTGAGCAGTGTAACGACCGCATTAGACAGAGAAAGAATGTTGGTTGTTTTTGCTTGATCCTACCCGGTTTTTCACCATCATCTTCTCCAGTTCTTTGCTGATGTCTATGAATATGGGCCTTTTGTTTGACTCCTGTTTCCAGCATCGAAGCATCAGATTATACCTGCAGACACACATTCATACAACACTTAATGGTCAGAAGCAACAACACGTAACACACGATTCACCGTGAAAAGAAACGAACGGGATGGTTCACCTGCAATTTACAGTAGATCATTAGAATGAACAAGTGTGGGTTTGCTGCCGGCTTGTCATGTCATGGATGTCATTACCATCACAGTGTAATAGAGTAACAGTGAGTTTTACTGTGGTTACAATGACGCTGGGGTAAAGTAAAGTGGCACACGTACATTTCCTCAGTACAGTTTTCTGGTTTTTCCATCCTGTAGCCAGTCTTGAGGAGGTTAAAGAGGCGTTCAGGGGCGATGCCTGGGTACGGGTTTCCACCCAGTGTCACAATCTCCCACAACAGCACACCAAAGGACCAGCTGGCAGGAGACAGAGGACACTGCATTAATAGCGCCACAGTCTAATGCATGGGTGAAACAGTGACTGTTTGCTGTATAGTTTATCCGAGGCGGTAGGTAGCCTAGCGGTTAAGGGGATTGGGCCAGTAACCCAAAGGTAGCTGGTTCAAGTCACTGAGCAGGCAAGGTGGATAAATCTTCCACTCTGCTGTTGAGCAAGGCAATTAACCCCCAACAACTGCTCCCTGGGTGCCAATGATGTTAATTAAGGCAGCCCCCAGCACCTGTCTGATTCAGAGGGTTTGGGTTAAATGTGGAAGACACATTTCGGTCGAATGCATTCAGTTGTGCAATTTAGTATATTTTTTGATCATGCAAATATTGTTGGTTATGGATATGTATCACAGGTGTTTTAAGTTGTTTGCGCAAGGTACTCACACGTCACTTTGTGTTGTGTAAATGTGATCAAACAAGGATTCTATTGCCATCCATTTCACTGGGATTCGACCCTGAAAAGAGAGGCAAAAGAATAAGAGAATGGACATTGTGATCTCAGTTCTGTGAAAGAAATCCTTACTACAATCGATAACAAACTAATTGACAATTTCAGAAAACAATCAAATTTAGTCATTTTTAAAAGTACTTGGGTATTTGACATTTGGGTTCCCTACCTTGCTCCTCTTCACATATGAGTCTTCCTCATACACGTCCCGGGACAAACCAAAGTCTGAAATCTTCATCTTACGGCCCTCCGCAACTAGGACATTTCTTGCAGCGAGGTCCCTGTGAACAAGCTATTGGAGGACAAAAGTCAATTCAAGCTCCGTTCTTTACACAATATGTACTCACATTGACATGGAGCTAGGTTTAGCATGGGATTCATACATACAGTGGGTTCCAAAACTGTTGGTAACCTTGATGAATTGACCAAAAATATCAACTGTAAAAAGAAAAATACTGAGCAATTTATATGCTCCAAAAAATGTGAAGTGTATATTACTTTATACTAATGCAATTGATTAGAGAAAATGATTTTGTTTAACAAGTAATATTTATTTGATCTTTAGCATGTTTTGGCATTAGAGTTAGGCGAACAATAACCAGAACTTTACCCAGAACAAAGAACAAACCCAAAACAGGAAGATCAGAATGCCATAAACCAAGAGGTTAAATTCAAATCCCAGGTGAATAATAATGACTGTATAAATGAAAATGCACAATGTAATCATGTACAGTACCAGTCAAAAGTTTGGACACACCTACTCAATTCCATGTTTTTTCTTCTTTTAAACTATTTTCTACATTGTATTTTCAGATTTCGTTATCAACAAACGCGGCGAAAAGTACAGTAAATGTGAAATGCACATAAAATCAACAGTGTAATGTTTGGATGAAGTCTTATGTTAGGTGAACTGCTGTGTCCTCAACTTTGGTCACATAATTTTTCCACAATCTCCAAACTGTTCCCTTTCAATTGCTACTATGCTTATGCATTTCATAGAAACATTCAAATGTAACCCTATCCATATAGACCTATTCCTACTAGTGTAAAGGGTTAAGGGAATGGGCTCTTGGAAACAGTCACATCACTGGAATATTCCTATGAAAACATTAGTTAATGACCTAATGAGACTCTTAAGGGAACGTTCTCTAAAGTTGTATGAACATTTGTTGTTAACTGGGAAGATTCTTATCAATCAAATCAAACCAAATGTAATATTTGGTCCCATATTCCTGGCACGCATTGAGTACATCAAGCAGTTTGTTTTAGTTGTGTTTGATTATTTTGTGTCCAATAGAGATTCATGGTAAATCATGTATTGTGTCATTTTGGAGTCACTTTTTTTATTGTAAATAAGAATCAAATGTTTCTGAACACTTCTACATAAATGTGGATACTACCATGATTACAGATAATCCTAAATGAATCGTGAATAATGATGAGTGAGAAAGTTACAGAGGCACAAAGATCATACCCCTCAAGACATGCTAATCTCCCTTGAAATTGGTAATGGTGAGAGGAGTATAATTTTGTTTGATTTTATAGATCAGAATTTTTAGGGGTGCCAATAATTTTGACACCTATAATTTTTAGATAAACAATTATTACTTGTAAAACCAAATATCTTTCTCTAAGCAATTGTATTAGTATAATTATTTTAGTTTTTAGAGCATACAATATAGTTTAGTATTTGTATTATTTACTTTATACAGTCTTTTTGGCTCATAAAGTATTTATCAAGGGTGCCAATAATTTTGAAGGTAAGGTATACTAAAGGCAAATCCTTACTTCCACTTCAGTCAAATTTTCACTGAGTCATGCATTGATGTCAATGGGAGACTGAGTGAAATTTGATTTAAGTGGAAGTTAAGATTTGCCACATGGTGAATATTTTGAAAGCGGTAATTGCTAGACAGGCACCTTCATTTCAGCCAGGTACTGCATGCCCCTGGAGATCTGCCAGGTGAAAGAGATCAGGTCGCCCATGGTGAGTGCCCTCTCATCTGGATTCTCCAGGTAGCTCGAGTTGCGGTTGGCATCGTTGCCTGACATGTAGCTGGGTCCCACCTTTCGGCTCTCACGCAGGAAGTTGCGCAGTGACCCATATTTGGCATATTCTACAATCAGATACATTGGACCTAGACGGAAAGACACAACATTTCAGAACACACACTTAGGCTTACAGTATCTGGCAGGATTGAATGAAATATGCATCACATATACCAGGTATAACACCGGAAGGTTAAGCATTGCAAGGACATCATGTTTTCATTAATATGATCAAGTGGGTCCACAATTGATTATACCACAATCTCCTGATGACTTTGAGCATCCTTTGGTCAGACAGGGTATCTGAGGCACTGCTACCATAAAGGACAAGATCTGAAGACAAGATTCTCATGTATCACACATCTCCATTGTTGACGGTACAGTCAATCAACAATATTGATACCCTCAAACGGTGCTCGGAGTGGATCGGTATGAAGCCTTACCATCCTGGCTGCAGGCTCCGTACATCTTGATGACGTGTGGATGGTTGACTTGCTTCAGTAAGGTGAATTCTGACAGGAGGTCCCGCAGTTCACTATGTGAGGCGTGGTCTGTTGCAAAAATAAAAGAGAGATTTATGAAATGCTTTTTTTTAAATACATCACCTTATAGGCCTGCCCACTAGGCAGGATTAGGTGGCCGCCTAGGAGGACACACTGACGAGGGTGGTATTTAATAAACTTGCAGGATTTAATCATCTTGGGTAGTTTATATTCAGAGTTTGAGTAGCCAAAGTGATCTGTTTTAGGTCTTAGTCAGGACTGACAAACTGTACCATATGGATGGGCAAGGGCTTAACTTTCACTGGAGATTTTTATTTTTCAACTTTATTTAACTAGGCAAGTCAGTTAAGAACAAATTCTTATTTTCAATGACGGCCTAGGAACAGCAGGTTAACTGCCTGCAGCAACACAGAACTACAGATTTGTCCCTTGTCAGCTCGGGGGTTTGAACTTGCAACCTTCCGGTTACTAGTCCAACGCTCTAACCACTAGGCTACCCTGTCCTCCCCACATTCTGAAATTGCATTTATATCCCCCCCCAGTTTTATCATTGGAATGGTATACAAAACTAGGCAACGGTGTGCTTTAGGACCATGCAGACACCTCCGAGATGTTGGGTAGGCTGTTTGGAGTGTTTCTCATACCGGATAAAAAAATATATAAATAATAATCATGTCCCCCCCACTTCTAAAACCAAAGTTGCACCTCTGTGAATGGGCTTTCATGAAAATGAATTGCGAGCTGACACTGTATACTATAGGCTACCATTCTACCTTGCAAGGATAAGAGGGGGCATTTTATTTTGTCTCGCCTAGGGTAGCAGAACTGCCTGCACCTTATATCTATCATGGGCTGGCCAAAAGTCACATCATAAAAATCTACTTCCACTGTATATTCAGTATACAGACACCTAGGGACTCACTCACTGCATGAGTCTTACAATAACTGTTCCTGTTGTCTGCTCTTTGTCCGGTTAGCATTACCTTTAAGCATTTTCACAGCTACTGTGGTGTAACCAGCCTTTCCTTTCAGCCGGAATGCAGTCGCCTTGACAACCTTCCCAAACTCCCCTTCTCCTAACGTTTTGCCCAGCACCAGGTTTTTGCGTGGAAATTCCCATTTGGGATCCTCCTGTTAAAACAATTAAGCAACACATTTAAAAAACGTTTCTATTAATACAACATATATTTGCAGGTCTCATGATCATTCAAAAGGCAATTTAGTATAGCTGGGTTTGCAAAATTCCGTAAACTTTCCAAACATTTTCAGGAAAGGCCTTACAGGTATTTTGAAGGTGTCAATGGCTACTTGGTTCTCCATGGAGTCCAACGAGCCACGGCGCATGTTGTTAGCAGAGTAGCTGATTGGGTAGGATTGTGCGGGCCGCCGGAAGGTCATCTCAGCCGAGGTTATGGGCGGCTTGGGGGAGTTTTTGTGGTAACGATGGATGAAGTAGGAGGACAGGAGAATGGAGACGATGAAGGAGAGCAGCACGGCAGTGGCAATGATGGTCTTGCAGACCTCGTCACACATGGCCTCTGCATCAGACAGGGTAGAAGGAGACAGTGAACAAAAAACACGATGGAAACCATCCTTTGACAACACGGGCAAAATGTAATTTCACCTTTGATTGACATACAGTATCATATCTTGAAACATCTCCATTTGGAATGCTGTTTTGTTACCTATTGGGAGGGGGGGGGGGGGGGGTATGGGTCAATACACGTAGAACAAAAAGGTTTTGAAATGATACAACTCACCCTCTATATCATCCTTCTCACAGAAGCATTTTTCAGAGTAGCAGTAGCAGGTTCCATGGCCAGCTCTAATGCCAGACATGATGCCCTTCTCATGACCACCTATAACGGGTTCAACTGAGAGACACAAATACATGTAAATCTATTGAATTCAACAATTAAAAAAAAAACTCTTGAAATACCATCAAAAAATAAAGGACATCAATAAGGTAGCCAAATATATATGGCCGTAAAAGATTTAGGACATTTCTCACGTGTACAATCCTGAGGACATATTGATGCGTCTTTGCTTTCAACTGCATCACAAAAGCCATCAGGGCACGTGCGGAGGTCAGGGGAGCAGGTGGAATAACTTTCTGATATTCCTGAAAGATAAAGGAAAAATATAATAGCATCATTTCCTGTTTCCATTAAACAGGGGCATATAGGGCTTTCCCTGAAGAAGAATTTGTCTGTAACTGAGAATAGGACCTTCCAGCTGGATTACCTGGTCAATGACAGGTAATCTGGTCAATGACAGGTAATCTGGTCAATGACAGCGTGGGTACCTTTTGCAGAGCCCTGTCTCCATTGGCACCTCCCTGTGGTTGCCCCCAGGCCTCTGATGGTCTCACAATCCCCACGATGTCTTCCCTTTGCACAGGAGAGGAACTGCTGGTCCTCTAGGCCCTGCTTATCAACTACACAACACAAACACAACATTTATGAAGACAAAACACATGTTCACGGTATGCTTAGCTATTATGCTATTGTCAAGCAAGATCACAAGAGTCTTGGACACGGACAAAGCTATGGATAGAGTCTTGGACACGGACAAAGCTATGGATAGAGTCTTGGACACGGACAAAGCTATGGATAGAGTCTTGGACACGGACAAAGCTATGGATAGAGTCTTGGACACGGACAAAGCTATGGACAGAGTCTTGGACACGGACAAAGCTATGGATAGAGTCTTGGACACGGACAAAGCTATGGACAGAGTCTTGACACGGACAAAGCTATGGACAGAGTCTTGGACACGGACAAAGCTATGGATAGAGTCTTGGACACGGACAAAGCTATGGATAGAGTCTTGGACACGGACAAAGCTATGGATAGAGTCTTGGACACGGACAAAGCTATGGACAGAGTCTTGGACACGGACAAAGCTATGGATAGAGTCTTGGACACAGACAAAGCTATGGACAGAGTCTTGGACACGGATAAAGCTATGGATAGAGTCTTGGACACGGACAAAGCTATGGATAGAGTCTTGGACACGGACAAAGCTATGGATAGAGTCTTGGACACGGACAAAGCTATGGATAGAGTCTTGGACACGGACAAAGCTATGGATAGAGTCTTGGACACGGAAAAAGCTATGGACAGAGTCTTGGACACGGAAAAAGCTATGGGCAGAGTCTTGGACACGGACAAAGCTATGGATAGAGTCTTGGACACGGACAAAGCTATGGACAGAGTCTTGGACACGGACAAAGCTATGGATAAAGTCTTGAACATGGACAAAGCTATGATTAGAGTCTTGGACATGGATAGAGTTAACATAATTTGACAGGTCTCTACTACACTAGTCCTAAGGTCTCTAACAATGAGGCATGAGCCTTGCAAAATAACTGAACTGATGACTTCCAAATATGAATGCCATACATTAGTAATCACTGTGGCCCAATCAGCATCAGTCTGGAGTATTGCTGGGAATGAACTTATTATCTCATGTACTTACTATTGCTATCGAGCACAACGAGGATCTGAGTGCTAGCCTGCAGCAGATTCTGTTGCTCTTGAGCAATAACCACATACTGCAGGTCCTGGCACTCTGGCCTGCGAAGCGCCTCTGTGTCGTTCACATATAGCACCCCCACCATGTCCTTGAGGCTCTGTGCGATGCTAATCGCAGCGTAGCATGACTGTACGTCATCGGACACATTCCCTGTCTTCTCTGCTACTACTAGCCGGTATGTGACATTGATGCCCTGGAACTTCAGGCTGTTGTCCACACAAATCCTACCGACCTGAAATGAGAAGGAACACGAATCATACAGGGAAAATGCTACAGTTCTAATCAGATTGACACATGATCTTACATTTAGCCTACTGGGGGGGAAAAAATAGGTCCACGATGAGCTAACCTCTGAAATATCAACCAAGTAACCTCACAGACTGCTTTAATGGCATTTCATCACATCACTCTTGAACAGCGGAATACTATTATCTTAAAATAGTTGTCTGCTTCATAAGCATTTCATAAGCAGTAATCCTCTTCTCAAGCAAAGAGGGCTGTATGTGAACTCTATAGGTACCTGGGAGTAGACATTAGCTCTACGTGTTAGTGCGAAGAGGTATGTCACATTGGTGAAGAGAATGGGGACAGGTAAGACGGTGATATTGTAGTGCAGCATCACAGTTCCCTCTGGACCGGGGTATGTAGTGTCATTGACCAGGTAATCCAGCTGGAAGGTCCTATTTTCGGTTACAGACAAATTCTTCTTCAGTGCAAGCCCTACATGCCACACAAAGGGTAGAAGGGGGGGCTGTTTATTTAATGAATCGATCAAAAGATTTAGTAGACGTTTGTCACATTAACAGGCTGGTTTCCCAGACACATATTAAGGCTAGTCCTGGATTGAAAAGCGACAAGGCTTACTCTTTGTCTGGGAAACCAGTCTTTAGAGAGATTGTGGAACTCATCTGGACTACTCACGGAACTCATGAACAGTGCCTCGGACGTTGCCAAAAATGGCCTTCTCTTCTTTGAAAGAGTATTCTATGGTGAACATTTCATTTATCCATGAGTCATTGGTCATCATATTTCCGACAAATCTATTCTGACTCTGGGATTTGGGATACCTGGGTGTTGTGTCTCTATCATAGACAACCAAGTTGCCAAAAGAACTTCCCTGAGAAGAACACAAGAACAACAGTGCTATCAATGATACATGTATAGCAATAAACCGATATACAGCTTTGGTAGTAAAGTAAAGTAAAGTCACCTGCTTGCGATCAAATTCCAGCACCACGTCCTCTGTGTCTGTTCCACTGACATACGGCGCATTGTCGTCCTCGTCGTAGACGTTGATATGCAGTGTAACAAAAAAGGTGTCTACCATTGTGTCAGTCTGCACTGTGCAGATCAGCATGGGACTGTATGTCTCGCTCTCCTCGCGGTCCAACGGCGCAGTCACTACCAACTCAGTGGTGTTTTCATTCACAGCGAATGGGGCCGGAACATCTAGAGCCAAACCGGAAACCGTGAAGAGGAGATGTAAACATATCATGTTAGTCTCATGTTGCCAGACTTTGTAGTTTCCTATTCACCCAGCTACTGGAACAGCAATGAGAAAGAAAATTGAGAAAAAAAAAGATTGAAGTTAATATCGTGCATTCTATAAGAGTGGGAACGTGGGGTAGACATTGTTAATGTTGTAAATGACTATTACTGCTGGAAACGGCTGATTTTGAATGGACTATCTACGTAGGTGCACAGAGGCCCATAATCAGCAACCATCACTCCTGTGTTCCAATGGCACGTTGTGTTAGCTAATCCAAGTTAATCATTTTAAAAGGCTAATTGATATTAGAAAACCCTTTTGCAATTATGTTAGCACAGCTGAAAACTGTTAAAGAAGCAATAAAACTGTCCTTTAGACTTGTTGAGGATCTGGAGCATCAGCATTTGTGGGTTCGATTGCAGGCTCAAAATGGCCAGAAACAAATAACTTTATTCTGAAAATCGTCAGCCTATTCTTGTTCTGAGAAATGTAAAGCAAAAATATAAATTATTTAAATATTTACATCAAATAGCAAGGGACACATGGTGAAGATTATTCCATGTGAGAAATTGATAGCTGGGCATTTGTCCGTAGTCATGGTAGCATCCACATTAACAGTAACAAGCTTGATGTAATCATTGCATGGGACCAAATACTAAACTTTTGACAACTTTAACACACATATAAGTGATTTTGTTCCAATACTTTCTTCCCCAAAAATGGGGGGGGACTATGTACAAAAAGTGGTGGAATTTCTAAAACGGTTCACCCGATATCATGGAAATACCCTCATATTAAAGCTGACCGTCTGCACTTTAACCTCATAGTCATTGTATGATTTCAAATCCAAAGTGCTGGAGTACAGAGCCAAAACAACAACAAAAAATTGGCACTGTCCCAATACTTTTTTGTTTTCTTTATATGATACAATATCAGTGCTTGTTGCATTTACAACTTGTCTACGTGGTACGTGGTATGCCAGTGTAGGAACCTGCAAAGTGTTTGATGTTTCTCATAATATGATGCACAGAGACAGTGTGGGTGAAGGCGAGTGTAGCAAGCCTCACCGGATTCTACACTGTAGGAGATGGTGTAGTTGGGGCAGACGTTAAGCCTGGTGAGCTGTCTGAGCTGGCGGAGGGCCCCGGGGAACCTGTTCTCCTTGATGTGGGAGCTCAGGTCTTTGTCAGGGAAGCACAGTTTCTTCAGCTCTGGTCTGGTCTGGCCACACGGTGGCGCCGTGTCATTGATGAAGGTCAGGCTGACTTGTACGGTGGGGTGGCCGAGGCCACAGAGGAACTTCTTCAACGGTCTGGTCGCAGCAATGACACTCAGCGGCAGCTTCCAAAACTTATCTGATCAGCCAGAGAACCAAAATAGTAACACAATGCCCCATTTAAATCTCCCACAGTGCATTTATTTCTTGATGACTGGGCACTTTCTGGGCTTCTATGAAATTACATTACTATCCTGGGCTCCGTTTCCCAAAAGCATCTTAATGCTAAGTTCATCGTTTAGAACCAATGGTCAGAACCGGATTCTGAAAGCAGATCCCTGAACATGATGTATCACCTTGAAGCTCAACTTTATTAGTACGCACAAAGCGTGAAAGCTGAGCAAACTTGAATAACTTCCCCTCACACATTTTACAATGTAAAACTGGAGTGTTCTGTTCAATGGACAATTAGAAATATCAAAGTAAATAGATTGAACGGTCAACTTCACAACATATTCCATAAACAATGGGAAAACAATACGTGCGCACAACCTTCTGTCTCTATTAAACTCACATGCAGAGTCAAAGTCGCTCCACTCCAGGGTCTTATTCATGGAGAGTATCCCTGTGGTCTCGTCCAGGTGGAACCATGGGGCATAGGTTGGAGGCCTCAGGTAGCACAGGTAGAAGTGGGGCCGTTGAGAGTCGCTCTCCACCATGGCGTGGACCTGGAGCACGGGTGTCCCTGCAGACTGCCCGACGTACACAGTCTCCTTGTACTGATTCTGGGGGAAGTAGAGCCCAACTGACCCTGCAAAAAGAAGAGAAAGGCCATGTGTTAGGAATGGAGGTAGTTAGAGGTTAGGCGCACAGGTAGACAGCACACTTCCACATCCCATCTCTAGGGGGCAGCAGCAACGGGGGCAGGTGCTGAGAGGTCTTGACGGGGTCTTTCTGTGTTTGTTTGAATACCTTTTTGTTATGGCTTTACTTATTGTTTTTGTCACCAACAACTGAACATTTATGAACTGCTTTGGCTGGACAACTACAGAGTCAGGACAGAGCTCATCCTGGACCCAGGTGAGTACACTTTCTTCCTAGGCACATGCATGTTAGCTTTCTCCTACTTTCACGTTAAATGCAGACATGTTATAGAGTCGAGATCAGCTAGACAGGCCAAGAACCCCTAGACATAGCGAGAGTAGACTCTTTTTTCATGGTTGGCTAGCTGCTTTCGTATCACATGGAATCACCAAACCACCCAGATACTATTTACATACCTGGGAATGTAGTCTGAATAACCACAATGCACTCTGACATATCAAGACACAGTCTTTGACATTCCCAGTACTGTAGCAAGTAACTGAGATGCTGTTCGATTGAAGAGAGAAAAAAAGTAAGCACTGTTGCCAAAAACAGACAGGGAGATTCGTTGCCAAATGCAGCCAAGACCTGTAACTGAACAGTTTTGTTTTTGTCAGGATAATGTTTCATTTTAGTTGGGTTGAATTATAGGTACCACGATCCCTGATGTCATATGCTTATTGTAATATGCTACTGCTAACATACATGTCACCTCTAAAATGACTGGCACCCTTGGTAAAAATAAGCAAAAAAGACTGTATAAAATAAACAATTGAAATACTGAGCTATATTGTATGCTCCCAAAAAAACATATGTATACTAATACAATTGCTCAAAGAAAGAGATTTCATTTAACAAGTAATACAAACTATTATCAAAAAGATCGGTGTCAAAATTGAGGCAGAGAGAAACATTTGCTGCTCATCGCGTGCTACTCGTTACATTTTGCCATGAAGTCGAGAGAAAATGTTGCAGTTTTAAAGCTAATTTCCTGCTATTCTACACATTTTGTTTGCCATTGCTTATGGCATGTTCATATACAAAATATAGGAAAAAAACTTTTGTGTAATTTTGTGTGATTCTTTTTTGGGGGGGGTTGGGGGCCCCAGGGCACTTGACCTGCATGCTTGTTTGGTAACCCGGCCCTGAAAATTAGGTAACACGCATATAAAATCACACAATCACTAACGTAAAGAAACAAATGGTTGTTGACTTTCATAAATCAGGCAATGGGTAAAAATGTATGTCACTTATTAGGGCAATATCTCAAAAGTTTAAAACCACTGAAACAGTGATCAACTTGTGTGGTAGAGGACGCAAGTGTATCTTGTCCCAGTGAGGAAGAAAGTTTGTGAGGCAAAGAAAAATCCAAGGGCCACAGTGAGAGAATTGGCGGCGTCTTGGGTTTAACAAGTCTCCAAATCTACAATTAGATGCCACCTCCATGCCAACAGGCTCTTTGGAGGGTTTACCATAAAAAATAGCTTTTATTGTGAACAACTAACAAATGTAAATGCCTGGAGTTTGCTAAATGGCATTGGCACTTGAATTGGAACCTGGTGCTATGGTCAGATAAGATGAAAAAATAGAGGTCTTTGACCATGCAAACCAGCAATGGGATTGGCAACAAATGAAGGATGCATATGCAGAAATAACCTTGTAACTACTTTAGAATATGCTGGTGGATCTATGATGTTTTGGGGCTGTTTGGCTGCCGCTGGTCCTCGGGCCCTTGCTATGTTCAACGTCATCATGAACTCCACCAAGCACCAGGACAATTTAAGCAAAAAAAATGGTTGCCTCTGCCATTAGGATGAAACTTGAAAAGTGGATCTTCCAGCAAGACAATGACCCCAAGCACACAACAAAATCCACAAAGAAATGGTAAATTGACCACAAAATGTACATTTTGCAATGGAAATGTCTCCGGACTTGAACCCCATTGACAGCCTGGCCGCAAAATCCACATGCAACATAGTAAACTTCACTTTTGCCCCTCCAATTTGTGTTATATATTATGTTTTGTATGGTTACACAGGACAGTAGGTTACTTAAGACAAAAACAAAAGTAGGGAGATTGGTCAGGGAGGATGGTTGGGGGTAAAACGCGAACATCTAGCAACCCAAAGTTTGTGTGTTTGAATCACATAATAGACAACGTTAGTATTTTAGCTCATTTGCAACTATTAGGTTTCAACTTGACTTAAAAGTTGCTATTAGCTAAAATGCTAAAGCTGTCTTTATACTTACCTTTTTACACAATTTTCCTCGAAAGAACAACTAGTGGATTTTGAATGCGTCTCCCCCTATTTAAAGAGTTGGTCCTCCTGCTCTTCAGTCTGAGAGAGACATTCTGAGGGCAGCTTCATGTCTCCCTTCCTCTGTACATAAAAAAAGTGTATTTTGAAAACGGCTTCATATATTCCAAAGTCGTTAGCGTATGTGACTATGTATATTTTTATGTTGCCTATAAAGCCTATTTCGGCAAGTTAACCAAGTGTTTGATGGCTTAGCTAGCCATGTCAATGACGAGCTAACTATCACTGTCAGCCAGTGCACTGTAATGTAACGCTAGCCATTGCTAGCAAGTGACTTATTTGTAATCCAAGAATTCTTTAACAAAATATGTGAATGTTTACTTTCTTACAGTCTTAAAAGGTTTTTATGAAAAGGGTTGTACTTGTACTCTTAAATAAAGGTTTAAAAAAAATCTAAATGAAATACTCTGTATATATGGATTGATGTCACTTCACATTGCTATTGCGTCTAAAATATATAATGTCACGGTTTTCTAGGTGAGGAGAGTCGGACCAAAATGCGGCGTGTAGATTGCGATCCATGTTTAATAAACAAACGTAAAAACACGAATCGATACAAACACTACAAAACAAAGAACTTAATGAACGTAACGAAAACCGAAACAGCCCTAGCTGGTGTACAACACAGAGACAGGAACAATCACCCACAAACACACAGTGAAACCCAGGCTACCTAAATATGGTTCCCAATCAGAGACAATGACTAACACCTGCCTCTGATTGAGAACCATATCAGGCCAGACATAGAAATAGACAAACTAGACAATGAAACATAGAATGCCCACTCAGCTCACACCCTGACCAACCAAAACATAGAAATATACAAAGTAAACTATGGTCAGGGTGTGACAGTACCCCCCCCCCAAGGTGCGGACTCCGGCCGCAAAACCTGAACCTATAGGGGAGGGTCTGGGTGGGCATCTGTCCGCGGTGGCGGCTCTGGTGCTGGACGTGGCCCCCACTTCACCGTAGTCTTCCCCCACCTTGTCCTCTTCCGTGGCCTCCTCACCATAGCAACTCTTCTCAATGGACAAAGGTGCGGCAGCTCGGGACAGAGGGGCGGAAGCTCTGGACAGAGGGGCGGCAGCTCCTGGCTGACTGGCGGCCCCTGGCTGACTGACTGCCCCTGGCTAACTGGCAGATCTGTAAGAGTCTGGCTGACTGGCAGATCTGGAAGAGTCTGGCTGACTGGCAGATCTGGAAGAGTCTGGTTGACTGGCAGATCTGGAAGCTCCATGCTGACTGGCAGCTCTGGCTGCTCCATGCTGACTGGCTGCTCCATGCTGACTGGCAGCTCTGGCTGCTCCATGCTGACTGGCTGCTCTGGCTGCTCCATGCTGACTGGCGGCTCTGGCTGCTCCATGCTGACTGGCGGCTCTGGCTGCTCCATGCTAACTGGCGGCTCTGGCTGCTCCATGCTGACTGGCGGCTCTGGCTGCTCCATGCTGACTGGCGGCTCTGGCGGCTCCATGCTGACTGGCGGCTCTGGCGGCTCCATGCTGACTGGCGGCTCTGGCGGCTCCATGCTGACTGGCGGCTCTGGCGGCTCCATGCTGACTGGCGGCTCTGGCGACTCCTTGCAGACTGGCAGCTTTGGCGGCATCCTGCAGACTGGCAGCTCTGGCGGCTCCTTGCAGACTGGCAGCTCTATGCAAACTGGCAGCTCCTTGCAGACTGGCAGCTCCTTGCAGACTGGCAGCTCCTTGCAGACTGGCAGCTCCTTGCAGACTGGCAGCTCCTTGCAGACTGGCAGTTCTGAACAGGCGGGAGACTCCGGCAGCGCTGTAGAGGAGGAAGGCTCTAACAGCGCTAGATAGGCGGGAGACTCCGACAGCGCTGGAGAGGAGGAAGGCTCTGGCAGCTCTGGACAGGCGAGGCGCACTGTAGGCCTGATGCGTGGTGCTGGCACTGGTGGTACTGGGCCGAGGACACGCACAGGAAGCCTGGTGCGGGGAGCTGCTACCGGAGGGCTGGGGTGTGGAGGTGGTACTGGAAAGACCGGACCGTGCAGGCGCACTGGAGCTCTTGAGCACCGAGCCTGCCCAACCTTACCTGGTTGAATGCTCACGGTCGCCCTGCCAGTGCGGCGAGGTGGAATAGCCCGCACTGGGCTATGCAGGCGAACCGGAGACACCGAGCGCAAGGCTGGTGCCATGTAAGCCGGCCCAAGGAGACGCACTGGAGACCAGATGCGTAGAGCCGGCTTCATGGCACTTGGCTCGATGCTCACTCTAGCCCGGTCGATACGCGAAGCTGGAATGTACCGCACCGGGCTATGCACCCGCACTGGAGACACCGTGCGCACCACAGCATAACACGGTGCCTGCCCGGTCTCTCTAGCCCCCCGGTAAGCACAGGGAGTTTGCCCAGGTCTCCTACCTGGCGTAGCCATACTCCCTGTGAGCCACCCCCCAATAAATTTTTGGGGGCTGACTCTCAGGCTTCCATCCGCGTCGCCGCGCTGCCTCCTCATACCAGCGCCTCTCAGCTCTCGCCGCCTCCAGTTCTTCCTTGGGGCGGCGATATTCTCCAGGCTGATCCCAGGGTCCTTCTCCGAATAATTCCTCCTCCCATGTCCATTCCTCCTTTTGTTGCTCCTTGGGGCGGCTACATTCCCCTGGTTTAGCCCAGGGTCCTCTCCCGTCGAGGATTTCCTCCCAAGTCCAAAAATCATTTTTTCGCTGCTCCTGCTGCTGCCTTTGCTGTCTCCCGTTACCACGCCGCTTGGTCCTGTCAAGGTGGGTGATTCTGTCACGGTTTTCTAGGTGAGAAGGAGAGTCGGACCAAAATGCGGCGTGTAGATTGCGGTCCATGTTTAATAAACAAACGTAAAACACGAATCGATACAAACACTACAAAACAAAGAACTTAATGAAAACCGAAACAGCCCTATCTGGTGTACAACACAGAGACAGGAACAATCACCCACAAACACACAGTGAAACCCAGGCTACCTAAATATGGTTCCCAATCAGAGACAATGACTAACACCTGCCTCTGATTGAGAACCATATCAGGCCAGACATAGAAATAGACAAACTAGACAATGAAACATAGAATGCCCACTCAGCTCACACCCTGACCAACCAAAACATAGAAATATACAAAGTAAACTATGGTCAGGGTGTGACATATAATGTGTTCTATCCAACCACTGAACGTGTGGCTGTGACCATCCTGTCAAAGCCTGTCAGTAGGGGGTCCTTCATGCTCTGGGCATGACCAACTCAAATGAACGAAAGTAGTCGAAAGATTAATTCTCTTGACTGAAAGAGTCGAAAAGATCAGAAAAGACATGAACTTCCCATCACTATTAGCCACAACAAATTAGATTTTGCAATGTATCATACATATTGGCAATTCATAGCATATAATACAAATTGGAGGACATAACATATCATGCGAAATGGATGATGGACATCCACAAATGAAAGCACATAATGTGAAACGTAACATATCATACTAAATGGAGCGGATCCAATTTATGTGTACTGTGTTACGTCGACCCCTGAGTCCAGGTTGCCATTGAAAACATGTGGTTTGAATTGAAGACGGCGGTCCATAAACGCAGACCCCGAAGGATATCAATGATCTGGAAAGATTCTGTATGGAGGAATGGTCTAAGATTCCTCCCAATGTGTTCTCCAATCTCGTAAAACATGATCGAAAAACGCTCAGTGCCGTTATCCTCACAAAGTATTGAAATCAGGGGTGACAAAAATGTTGATACGTATCTTTTTGAGACACATATTACTCCTTAACTCCTTAAGCAAAATATCTTTCTCTGAGCAATTGTATTAGTATGAAATAATATTTTTGTAACAAAAACATTTGCATACATTATATCTCAGTATTTGAATTATTGATTCTATACTGTCTTTTTTGTCATCTATAAAAAAATAAAGAGAGTCGCACACTCTATATATTAACTCCCAGTAATTTATTGGGTAAATCACTGTCTTTTTTCCTCATCTTTATCAAGTGTGCCAATCATTTTGGAGGTGACTGTACCATGGGACACATATCCACTGAATGTAGCTTTTATGCCTACAATGTCAGTGAATTTCACAATCCTATTACACTTTTTTTTAACTGCCTAACTTGAGGGTGTGCCTGCACATACAACATCATCAACTATCAGAAATCTCTTCCCTGATAGGCCTATTTCAATTACGAAACCGTACATGTCAAATGATGAGACTACACTATATGATGAGACTGTATCTGTACAATATATACGTTTTACTGGCATATATCTTATTCTTATGTCAACGGAAATTGAAAAGAGGGGCTCAAATGACACGTAAGCAGTAATGAGTTTCTCACATGGTCCATAAGGATGTGGTTTCTGTTTCTCCTTGGTTTCACCTTGGGAAGTATAATTGCCGGGGATAACATGATACCGGGAAGAAATGAATCACGAATCATGGGGGGGGGGGTTGTGGCCAATGTTGGCTAATCTATAAAGTGCAATAGCAGGCTACTGTATGCATGTTTTACAGGAAAATTGAGATGTGAGTGTTAGACCTGTAATTATATCCCATGTTGTGTTCCTGTCCAACGTCGGTGGGGACGGCCATTTAGGGAACACACTAATGTCATTAGCAGACAGCGAAACTAGATTTCCTATTTCTGTTGGTGCAGTTGAGGCCTTGGCTCTGGTTTCAGACATTGATTTAATTTGGCTGTGCTTGGAAGACAGGGGGTCGAATTGGTGGAAAGAATGTGTCCAGTCTTCCTGAAGGATGGAAATTCAGTCAGCCAAGCTATGACCCTTTTTATTAAAAGCTTTGCTAAGATGAAAAACAAACTGACGTGCCAGTGGTCCACTTGTCTGAAAAATCTTGGCCAAATTCTGGCCAAAACCATACAATTCTGCTATTTGGGCTATATTATTTTGGTTTCGCTCCACATCTCAAAGTTAAGTGAGGAACATTAATCAACTGAATGAAAGCCATTCATAACGCTTGATCTGCTTGAAAAAAAAACCCCGTAAAGTTGTAATCCACAACATTTGGACATCAATTTGAACATGGATTAAGAAAGTGAAGAGGTGCCAGATTTTGTATAGCAACATAATCATGAAGAATATCAAGTGCTAAGAAAAAAAGCTCCACCGATCAGTGTTCACATGGACAGCGTAGCAAGAAATGTGACACGTATTCTTACAACATCCAGCGTCCAAATCCAAGCAGCATCCAATGACCATCAGAGGGAGACATTTCCCCTTTTCAGATCCAACAACTAAAACAGTCCCCCTGCCCTGAAATCCAAGGCAACAGGGGAACATGATAACTGTGTCGCAGTGGAGGCTGGAACGGCTCATAATAATAGCTGGAGCGGTACAAATGGAATGGCATCAAACACCTGGGAACCATGTGTGTTGATGTATTTGATACCATTCCACCGACTCCGCTCCAGTCATTACCACGTGCCCGTTCTCATCAATTAAGGCCCTTACTAACCTCCGGGGCTGTGGAGATAACACTCCGAAAACAAAGTGCTCGAACATCCTCTTAAGATTCTGAATCCTAAATGCTTGAGCGATGTTTACAAAAAAGGAGCCACATCATTGTGTATCAGGGCCAATAGACAAACTATAAGAGCTGATTGTACATAAAATAACATCTGAAATAAGTATTGAGTTTCTTGATCCTTACCTCCTAAATCAGAGGCATAAGAAACAGAGGTACACTTAGAGAAGATGTGAAGGGAGGCATATGTGGACTGACAAGAATCAACGGTCAAACAACAAAACAGGTGAAATTATAATTCACTAGTGAGGGCTGACTGTGGCTTGAGGTTGGACATGGTGGGTGAACCATATGCTGGCGACTCAATTGGTTTATATCAGTTCAAATTCAATTTATTTCCAGGACGGAAGCCAACAGAAAAGCAAGCAGTTTATATCAAAGCTAATTAATTGAAAGCATCAAACCCGCTTGGGAGCAAATAGGTTTCTTTGTTCAGTGATACCGTTAAAGGTTTAACACTGGAGTGACTCAGGACTGGGATGATTGAAAACCGGAGACATTCAATGTTAGAGACAGTCACTTCAGCAGATGCGCTCACTGCTTTGACCTCTCATAACCACGACAAGGACTATGACCGCAAACACGTGATGCAATCTGAACATATTGATTTCAGCTCAAAGGCATGGCCAGGATTTACGATGGGAAGATACGACTTTCAGAAACCGACACTTCGATCTAATTACCCCCGAAACTGGTGTGCTAGACATTTGCGTTAGATGGGGTGAGTTACCCCATGTAATGCAAAGAACTAAACACCTTATGAAAATGTACACCATGAACGCAAAGCATTACGTATCAACATTATTATCAATTAGAAGAACCGTCAGATTTTAAAAAAAATGCAATTTTCATCAATTGATATGTCGTTCCTTGAGGGGTTTTAAAGAACACTACGCTGCTGCTATCGTTATGGTGACATGTCACTTTTTCTTTATATTGATTTAATAACCATTACATGCTATAGGTATGAATGAATTGGTTTGTCTTGTCTCCTCCTTTAACCGAAGCCTAGATAGCGACAATCATCTGTCGCAGGACATAAACAAACAACTTGAAACATGTCTGCATACTCAGACCGCCGGTGACAGATAAGAAGGATGTTTAGGATTGGAGCAGTTTGACAAACAGACAGCCTGGGGACGTCCTCTGACTCTCAGCTGGCCAGGACAAAGACAGAAACTCAATTAGCTCACGACGCACATCACCGGAGAGATTTACCATCTATGAGCTCATGTGCTACACTAGAGAAAGAGCCCCAGCTCCAACAATTCTCTGCTTACTAATCTGTCTGAGGAGTGACAGACACAGACCCGGGTTCAAATAGTATTTTGAGCGTTTGCTAGAGCCTGCCTGGAGGGCCAGATTGGAGGGGTTTGCTGTTTTGAGACTATTCTATTGGTTCCATAGTGCCAGGCAATGTCATTGAAGCACAGCTAAAGTATTTGAATGATTTCAAAAACGATTTGAATCCGGGTCCGAAAAGATGTGCATCTAGTAGTGGTCTTGTGTCTGGGCAATGAGTTGTGTGACTGTGACAAGAGCAAAGCCCGTGCCCTTTCTACCAAGGTCAACATTCATTCAATGCATCTGTCCCCCAGTAATGGCCCATCGGAAAAGTCAAGTATATGGCAGCGGGCTAATCAATAGCAATACTAATCAACATGTT
Source organism: Oncorhynchus mykiss (assembly GCF_057628025.1). Lineage (NCBI taxonomy): Eukaryota > Metazoa > Chordata > Actinopteri > Salmoniformes > Salmonidae > Oncorhynchus > Oncorhynchus mykiss. The sequence continues at coordinate 64,927,597 of NC_143022.1, forward strand.
CATGCTCATTGTTTTAACTGATGAGCTAGAGAAAAACACGCACAGTTAATTCCAAGCACGTAAAGTAGGGCTCATTGACTTATACTACTATGTGTTTTTGTCCCCCAAAAAAACTACAACTGTGGAATCTGAAAGTCTGTTTATCGAGTCATATGGGTCATAATCATCACGCACACGATCTGCTTGTGTATAACCCATTATTCCACGCAGAGTAGGTATAGAAAACACCAATGTGAGAATATAAATCAATCTAAATCTGAACGCTGTCACGATCACTCTGTTTCCAAAAATAAAACAGTAATGAGAATAATTACGGAAGACTCTATACAATATCCAATTAACTAAAAGGCTGCAAATCAAGCAATAACTCAATTGATGAAAGTTATTATTGATTATAATGTTCTTAGTTTGCATTGGCAATATACAGAATTGCTACATGATACTGTCATGTCCAGATTTTTTGTCGGCGTTATTAATCAAATCAAATCAAATTGTATTTGTCACATGCTGAATACAACAGGTGTAGACTTTACCGTGAAATGCTTACTTACGAACCCTTTCCCAACAATGCAGAGTTAAAAAGTAAGACAACTTTGCTAAATAAAAAGGAAATATTAACACAATAACGAGGCTATATACAAGTAGTACCGCTACCGAGTCAATGTGCAGGGGTACGAGGCAGTTGAGGTGATTATGGTCATATGTACATGTAGGTAGGGTTAAAAATGACTAGGCAATCAGTAGAATTAATAAACAGAGTAGCAGCAGCGTATGTCAAGATTGTGAAAGAGTTTGAAAGTGTGTCTATGTGGCATCAATAAGCATGTTGGTGTGTGTTTTGTGTGTGAGCAGATGTAGTGCGTGTGTATGTGTGAGTGTGCGGGTAGAGTCCAGTCAGTGAGTGTGCATAGAGTCAGCGCGAGAGAATCAGTGCAAAAAAAAAAGGAAAAAAAGTGGGGTCAATTCAAATTATCCGGTAGCCATTTGATTAACTGTTCAGTAGCTTGGGGGGTAGAAGCTGTTCAGGAGCCTTTTGGTTCCAGACTTGCCGTACTGTTGCAGCGAGAACAGTCTATGACTTGGGTGGCTGAAGTCTTTAAAACATTTTAGCACATTCTAACACCACCTGGTATACAGGTCCTGGATGGCAGGGAGCTTGACCCCGGTGATGTACTGGGGCTGTACGCACTACCCTCTGTAGCGCCTTGCGATCGGATGCCAAGCAGTTGCCATACCAAGCGGTGATGCAGCCAGTCAAGATGCTCGCAATGCTGCAGCTGTAGAACTTTTTGAGGATCTGAGGGTCCATTCGAAATCTTTTCAGCTTCCTAAGGGGGAAGAGGCATTGGCGTGCCCTCTTCACGTCTGTGTTGGTGTGTTTGGATCATGACAGGTCCTTGGACACCGAGGAACTTGAAACTCTTAACCTGTTCCACTACAACCCTGTCGATGAGAATTGGGGCGTGCTCGGACCTCCGTTTCCTGTAGTCCACAATCAAATCCAATCAAATTGTATTTGTCACATACACTTGTTTAGCAGATGTTATTGCGGGTGTAGGGAAATGCTTGTGTTTATAGCTCCAACAGTGCAATAATATCTAACAAGTCATATCTAACAATACGCACAATTTAAAGTAAAGGAATGGAATTAAGAATATATCAATATTTGGACGAGCAATGTCAGAGGGGCATAGACTAAGATACAGTAGAATAGGATAGAAGACAGTATATACATATGCAAAATATGTAAACACTATTAAAGTGACTAGTGTTCCATTATTAAAGTGACCAGTGATTTCAAGTCGATGTATATAGGGAAGCAGAGTCTAATGTGCTAGTGATGGTTATTTATCAGTCTGATGGCCTTGAGATAGAAGCTGTTTTTCAGTCTCTCGGTCCCAGCTTTGATGCACCTGTACTGACCTCGCATTCTGTATGGTAGCGGGGGTGAACAGGCAGTGGCTCGGGTGGTTGTTGTCCTTGATGATCTTTTTGGCCTTCCTGTGACATCGGGTGGTGTAGGTGTCCTGGAGGATCATCTCCTTTGTCTTGTTGTTGTCCTGGCACCACACTGCCAGGTCTCTGACCTCCTCCCTATAGACCGTCTCATCTTCGTTGGTGATCAGGCCTACCACTGTAGTTTCGTCTGCAAACTTAATGATGGTGTTGGAGTCATGTGCTGCCACGCAGTCGTGGATGAACAGGGGGTAGAGGAGGGGACTAAGCATGCAACCCTGAGGGTGTTGAGGGTCAGTGTGGCGGATGTGTTGTTGCCTACCCTCACCACCTGGGGGGCGGCCCGTCAGGAAGTCCAGGATCCAGTTGCAGAGGGAGGAGTTCAGTTACAGGGTCCTTAGCTTAGTGATGAGCTTGGATCATTCATCAAAAAGCACTAACAAGCTTCATCTCGCTATCTAGCAACATACTAGTGATAAGGATAGGCCAACCTCAAACTGATGTTTTTGGTTCCATCAATGTTTGGCATTTGAGTTACTGCATAGTGGATTGAGACCCAATGTGTTGTGTCCACAGGGCTAATTTAATTAATGAACATTCGTCATGCTTTTGTGTTGTGGAACTGCTTTCTGTGGCCTCTTTATGTGATAGCGTTGCAATTGAATTCAACATTTTGTTAGTCAGAGTAAGGGGATGTTTTTCTTTGTAACAATTTATTTGCTTGACGCACATAGAAGAACCTCAGGTAGACTAATGTAGTAACACAGTAATCAATTCCCCTCATAACGTAATCCAATTAGCCTCAGAGATGACAAGAACCGAATGCAATGTCCCATGTTAATCAGTCAACAATAAATCTAATATAACATCTCCTTAGGGGTTAGCTAACCTAGCTGCGACTACAAATTCAGTTGAAGAATTCCTCTGGGAGTGACTGGGACATTAGGAAGTGAACAGAGGACAGGTCATGCAGCAGCAGATCTATTTTCATGTCTTCCTCAACATCAGGCCACTTACATGAAAGGCCAGTTCCAAACAAATACTGTTACGTTATTATACTGTTATTATTAGACGTGTTCTTATCTGTTAAAGTAACCTGTAGGTTTCTTCCCTCTGGAGTTTTTCCTAGCCAATTTGCCTCTGCTTCTGCTTGCTCTTTGCGGTCTCGACCGGGTTACTGCATGACAGCTGATGTAAAATAGGGCTTTATAAATACATTTCAGTGATAGATTATCTGTATTGTAGCCAACGTATAGGCACTGTCTGTGTTCGACACCATAGGCAATAACTGCTCTGCCTCCGCTTGGCATTTTCTCTTAATTTACCACTTCTCAGGTTTCATGCTCGCTTGGTCACAGCAACAGCACTTCCTGGTCACCGATTTTGACAACTAGGCTATAAAAGACTTGCTGATGTGTTATAGTAAGGGGTGTGTTCTATTTGCCTTGCATGTTGCCTTGCATGTTCAATCAAATTGGCATGCTGTCCATGTAATCTGCGTGATCATAATGGCCCTATACATAAAGAGAGGGTCCCTGAATTCATCCAACAAATAGAACACCTTGTTAGTCGAAAGGTTCAAAATGCCACTGCCAAAGCAATCCCAACGCTGAGCCATTTCTACATCTATCGCTACCCTGCCTTGTCAAAGAGAAAGCGAGAAAGAGGCTTAAAAAGAGCTCAGCTCATTCGTGCTATTCTTCGTTGTTGTAAATGATCGGTCAAACACAGCATGCATCACCGACCACTGGAAAATTATTTGTCAAGACCCATGTGAGAGAAGAAAAAAAAAGAGCGCTAAATGCCCCGGGGACACAATTTCAATCAATGTCTCCTTGTCCTTCCACCAAAGCAAATTGGAATGTGCCCGTGCAATGGGTTGGAAATGTGACCCTTGACTGACTGAAGGATCAGGGACAGTGCCAGTGCAGGGAAAGGTTGTTGTAGCATCCATGCAGTAGACATTGGGCTTGGTCTCTCATGCTGTGCATGGCAGTAAACCAATTAAGTACAATACAATGAGTACCTCGGTCTTTGAGAGAGAAGCACATTTATATTATTCTGGTGTTTTTGAGTATATGATTTTGTGACTAGGATTACCTATAACAGTACACGTACATAATATGAATACAGTAAAATATCTAAATACACTGGTAAAACTGGAGTCCATATAAAAAAGAATGTATGTTTCAAAACAATTCCTATAGCTAAGCAAAACATGTCGATAGAACATCAAATGTAGGTAATACATTGTGTGTTACCACAATATGCTGATACTCTGAGGACAGTGTATCAACTCCTACACATGCAAACTACTGCCTATGGGAAAAGGTCCTCATTGACCCAAGAGTAGAGCAGAGCTGAGCTTTTATCTCCAAAACATTGCAAGTAACATTGAAGTAACATTTGTTGATGTGGGGAACTGACATTCAACATTTTGGCTTGGTTTCGCTCCTATAGTGCACGTTCTATAGCGTACATTTTCACCACAGAAAAAATCCCATAAACCAAACTATGACTGGAATAAAAGGAAAGAAATGGGGTAGCACTCTAACAAATACGTTTTTGCACCATGTTTTTTATTTTCTTCCAATTATACTAAAAGAAAACGCACTGACAGCAAGAGCAGAAAATGTAGAAGATTTAGAATGCATCCATAAGCAACCCAAGACACAAGCTTAACTAAATCATATAATGTAATAAAGGCCTAAATCAAATAGTGTCATGTATCAAATTAGATGTATTGGTCTGGTCCTTCTCAAAAGCAATGGATGCTGATGAAAATGATTGTGCTAATGCAAGGAGGAGAACCAGGTGAACTGTCCGCTAAACAGAACTTCCTGTGGGAGGTGTAGGGAGCCAATCACTAGGGATTACCACTTGGGATAGCGTTTCAAGGGTTAGAGGTCCTCCCAGGGCTACAAATAGGGGTAATAAGGTCAAAACAGCAGATCTACAGATCAATGTTTTTATACCTAAAACATCCATGTCTCTTTACTTATGGGATGCACCATGTTCCTACTTCCTACAGGTGACTGATTGATGTTCTGTCAGTGGTAACCTTTTCCCCTGAAAAGGGTCAACTCACCTGAACCTCGAACATTGACCGTGCAACCCTTTGGTCATAACAGTAGGCTACCCTCAGCTCCCTGATGGTGATTTCACACATTTGTTTCCACCAGACAATTGTTGTCAAATTATGGAAAGGATTGGGGAAATTCTCCAGATGACTTTACATTTATTGTTTTTCATGAAAGATGAGGGCCTAACGTCCTAACATTTTGCTCATCTTAGTAACCTGAACTTTTGAAACACTTATAATTATATATATTTAATACGCAAAGATTCTGGATATATAATATTTCCCAAAGTATAGGAGCGGTTTGCTCAGGAAATACGGTACATTTTTCACTGAGGACAATAACACATTAATAGCTCTTCAGAGATAGATGGGAGGGGTTGAGGGGAGCTGACGGATGGGACTAAAAGCAAACAAAAGATAACTAATGTAAAATATACTGTGTCCGTAAAATATATATAGTCTGTATAAGCTGGAAGTAGAAGCCTAAGTGTTATTGTCCATTGATGTACTCTAAATAGGTGAGGGATGGTAGGGTTAGGGGAAAATAATAAAGGAAAATAAATGTTTTTATTTTTTAAACACATTAATAGGCTAAGTGTAGACAGGTAGCTAAGTGTACACAGGTAGCTAAGTGTACACGAGAGAGAACACAGTGATCCTAGCAAACATTTAAGTCAGTCGATCTGAATCATATATTACATGACCACAAATGTGACAGAGCTGGACTACGTGATAAATCAAAAAAAGTGTTGATCTTTAGGCCACCTGTGTAGTCACCGCTTTCATGACGTGTATGGAAATATACACAGATATCAGATTTTGGAGTGTTTGAATAGAAATACAATTTTAGCCTTCACGTTATGCTAAAATAATACTGATTTCCAGCAGACATTTTGCATGCGCTTCTCGATCTGTACACCTCCTGTACATGTACGTGCACAAACTCTCCAACCAGCCACCATTTCAAAACACTGATGGCCATTACAGGAGCATTGAACGCCAATTTCCTTTGTTTGATTACCCCAGCATGGAACCATGTATACTGAACAAAAATATAAACGCAGCATGTAAAGTGTTGGTCCCATGTTTAATGAGCTGAAATAAAAGATCCCAGAATTTTTCCATACATACAAAAAGCATATTTCTCTCAAATTCCGTGCACAAATTTGTTTACATCCCTGTTAATGAACATTTCTCCTTTGCCAAGATAATCCATTCACCTGACAGGTGTGGCTAATGAGCTGAATAAACAGCATGATCATTACACAGGTGCACTTTGTGCTGGGGAAAATAAAAGCCCACTCTAAAATGTGCAGTTCTGTCACACGACACAATTTCCCTAAGTTTTGAGGGAGCGTACAATTGGCATGCTGTTGCCAAAGAATTCAATGTTTATTTATCTACCATAATCCGCCTCCAACGTCATTTTAGAGAATTTGGCAGTATGTCCTACCGACCTCACAACCGTGTAACCACACCAGCCCAGGACCTCCACATCCATCTTCTTCACCTGCGGGATCTTCAGAGACCACCCACACGGACAGCTGATGAAACTGAGGAGTATTTCTGTCTTTAATGAAGCCCTTTTGAGGGGAAAAACTCATTCCGAAGTGGTTGGGCCTATGCCCTCCCATCCCACCCATGGCTGCGTCCCTTCCCAGTCATGTGAAATCCATAGATTAGGGCCTAATGAATATACTTTAATTGACTGAGAACCTTATATGAACTGTAACTCAGTAAAATAATTTAAATAGTTGCCTATTGCATTTATGTTTTTGTTCAGTATACCAGTTATTGATAACTTGGGGTGGCCATATTGTCCAAGGTATCATTACAATAATTAGAACATGACTGTTAACTGTTCAAATATCCATCTCTACAAAGGCTCATGATTTAAAGCAGAATTCCTGTATAGATAAATCATATAAATAGATTAATGTTCAATAAAAAGCTATTGTAATTGCTGTGGCTTTAATGTGGTTGAAGTTTGCTTTGTTTTAATATCATCTGAAATAGTTAGTGTCTGCATTTGGCAAATCACTTTTTACCTGTATGAAATTCCATCTAACTTACAGGTTGGATATCATTAGTAGGCCCACTTCACTAAATTATGAATGATTACGTGACAAATAATTACGGTCAAACTCAATCAAAAGACATTGTTTTCCCATCAAAACACATGTTGTAGTTCCATCTCTCCACTGTTTTCCAAGTAACAGTCATGTCCTCTTATGGATGACCCTCATCTAACCGTATTGTTGTCACCATCAGTGGCCAATCCATCATTGACCTACTATCATGAAAAAAAAAAAGTAATTTACTGCCCTGTCTTTAGTTATGCGTTATAGGACGCATTTGCTATTAGAACGGTGGGTTGGTTCAGTTGTTTAACTGCCTGTACTTTCTCATCAGAAAACAAACATGCAGTGTTTGCCCAGAGACTGGTGCACCTGCCGCACACCTGCCCTCAGACCGTCACCGGGCGCGTGGCTTTTGTTCCGACCAACGAGCAGGTGTAGAATCCATCCAATGCTCACGTCTAGCCTGCCGGATGCTGTATTCAACACCTATGCAATTAGGACTGGGGCCTTCAAAATAACGTACTATTGACTCTCGAAATCTAGTTTAGGCCTACTCAATTTGATAAACAACACATCATTTCATAGGCCTAAGAAACGCGGGGACATTGGTTCAAAACAGGGTAGTGTATAGGGCCATTTCTGTTTCAATCTGCACATTTTTACGACACTGTAATAGGCCATATAGGCCACTTATCGTTGTTCCAGCTCCTCAAAATCATTTGGGTGTGATTTATTGCGAGTTTAGTTTACAGATATCCCCTGCGGACTGAAGACAATATAAAGGCAAAGTGGTACATTCTGTAGAGCATTACTAAATGCCAACTGCTGCCACTGTGAAAAATAACCAAAGAACATTTACACAACTATGACAACTGAAGTACTTAATTCATAATTTTTTACAAACTCTCCCATGGGTGATTACGTAACACATTAATTCCCATACTCTCAAAAGTGAATGAAATAGGTCTAGCTATATTGGCTGATGTTTTTTTTTCACTCCCTCAATTCAAAGTAGCCTTACTATAATTACACTTAAAAAGAAAAAATGCTAAACTGACTTTTATATGAACAGTTTATGTGCTCTAAATTTTGATAAATATATTAGTTTTTCTATCAATACTTATACACAATGGTCTATAGTTAAACAACCTTTCTGCTTCAGAGCTCTGGCCACACACTGCGATTTACAAACACTTGAGCCATGAGTTAGACTATAAATATAGTCTGGTTGGGGGTAGAGTGTTAGTACAGTTGGGCAGTGGGATTGTGAATGGGATTATAATATTATGGTATATAGCTGTATGCATTTTACTCACGGAGGCCATGTGCCATGCCATGCATATCACGAACGGAAAGGACAATGTATTTATACTATATGCCAGCAGCATGCCTGTTGTCTTATAACATGTTACTGTTATAAATACTCTCTGAATCCCATTCAAATCCCCAAACGAATCAAATGGCATACGCGTTTTAGTCCATTTTAGACTATACATATGCCATTGAATTTGCCGTGAATGTTAAGTCATGGGACTTCACGTCTTAGTAATGTGTTAGGAACGAACGTACTGTATTTGCTTGCATAAGAAGCAAGATATTTGGAATTGAGATTTGACATTTCGTGAACATTTATTCGAATTGACATTAGTCACATCAATCTCTGTATATCATCTTGACTATGAATTATGAACAAGATGCCCTGAGAATTGATGCTGACGAGAGGACAAACAATGATTGGCTACACTCCAACTAGGACATGCTTGTTTAAGTCACTATAACTAAGCTAAATGGACATGCTTGTTTGAGTCACTATAACTAAGCTAAGTTAAAACGTTCAGCCACGAACAAGCTTTACGCACGTTTATGCACGGCCCTTCATAAATCACACAGCGACAATAACGTTTCGTTTGACTACGTATATTTCCATCTGATTTCATCTGAAATTAAGTCAAATCCACCTATTCTGTAAGGTGAAACGAATTTGAATAATAACAAAGGTAAACTACATGCTTGCTACATGCAAACTAGGCTATGTTGTTCATTCAGATAAACGCACGCGTATTTAGATAGATTTAAACTCCATTCCCAGAAAACCATGAGATGCGATAGAGGCTAATTGAGGCTGACCCTTACCTTCACACAACAGCAGGAGGACCAAAACGATGTTTCCCAGAGAGAAACCACACGTTTGCCCCATAATCGCCAATCATAAGTGAAAGTTGCAGGATGAATAATCAAAAATCACGCGTAGAGACCACTGGTATAAAATAACGGTAGAGAACCTATGGATAAAAACGTAAGCAAGAGTACTGTACTAGTTTTCCCGCACACAGCTCCTCCGGGCAAACAATGAAGTACATTGACGGAGTGCATGTCCCATTGGGCTGGTCTCTGCAGCTTTTGCTGCTTGACCGTCTGTAGCGAGCAGTGCAGGGGGAGGTTTAAATCAAGCTAATATTCAGCGATGTATTTTTTCAGTCCAGCTGGAGCAGCACACTGTACGCGATAGCATCTCCCCACACAAAACAAATATATATATATATATATCACAGAATGTCAAATCATTAACACCCCCCCCCCCCCCCCCCCCCACACTCATTTTCCTATTAGTGCTAATGAAAAACATCTCAAAAGTGCTGTGCTTTTTACTTCTCACCTCATGCCTCCTATTTGTGAAGTTAATTTTCCAAATATGCTTATGTCATATGTCTAGGATTATTGGACATTATTAGACCTTACTTTAATGGTAGAATACAGGTCTTGATAGGTCTATGGCCAAGACTAACCGGTGCCCCCGCACATTGACTCTGTACCGGTACCCCCTGTATATAGCCTCGCTTTTGTTATTTTACTGCTGCTCTTAATATTGTATTTTTTTGTATATATATATATATATTTTACTTATCTATTTTTTTATTTAGGCGTATTATTCTTAAAACTGCATTGTTGGTTAAGGGCTTTTAAGTAAGCATTTCACTGTAAGGTCTACTACACCTGTTGTAGTCGACGCATGTGACAAATACATTTTGATTTTAATTTGATAACCGAGCTGATCACAGGCCCCTAAAAGACCTTGAAACTCAGACTGCAAACATCTCAAACCATCTGTTTGTCAGTGGTATGATAGATTGATAACAAGTCAGCTCTGTGAGTGTGCACACTTACTGAACTTCTGCCAATGCGTGGGTGGCAAGGTTAAGCTAGATGCCGTACCAGGGCACCTAGTCCTCCACTGATGTATCCATTCCACTGGGGGCTCTGATACAGAAGACTCGCATTGTTTCAAGGATATTTCATATGAGGTATGTTATGCCATGTATAACTTGTGAACAGGTGACAGGTCATCATGGCTGCCTCATTTGATGATGAGGATCTTTATTTACATTACAGTCAGTTAGCAGATGCTCTTAACCGGAACAAATGACAAAAGTGAGTGCATACATTGTCCTACTTTTGTTGTACTGGTCCCCAGTGGGAATCGAACCCCTAACATGAAGTAGGCTAATATACAGAGTTAAACGGACAATTGGCTGGCTACTGTTAACAAGTGTCCAAGCCTGTGAGTGGGAGCTGCGCTCTGTTTAAGCTGTGCTCCGTGTAGCTCCAACCCTGGCCAAGGCTTATAATGAGAGCGGGCCCTTGTTACCCTCAGTCTGGGGAGTGTTTTCTGATGTTGAAGACTTTGTGTCTCGTCTGGGATTACTCTCAGGCTGGCTGATTGTCTTGGTTTCTGTGGAGTGATGGATTACTCTGCCCCCAGGGCAGCCTACCAGCCAATCACACAACAATCACTTCAATCATAAAACCTAGCGGTCAAACAAGGAAATGCTTCCAATTGTTTTTTCCACCATTCATTTCCCAATAGGGGATTTTAGAAACACTTCAAATAAGGGCTGTGTTTTGTGTAGGCTTACCCTGGCGTGACGTTTTTATATCTGTGTGAATCTCTCTAGGACTAGGGGACTTTTATCAATATATTTGCCTGTATTTCACCCCCCAAAAACAAGTGCTAATTAGCTGCTAATGTGGCCATCATAAAGAAATACAAATGCCGTGATGGACGAGACTGCTAAATCGAGGCGAAGGTAAGAATCTCTGGATTAAGCATCTAATGTTAAGTCAATTCAGTAACAAATAAATTGGCAACGTTTCTTTAAATGGACAATTCTGTGAACTGTCTTTGTGCAAGTTTTAAATTGACACAATACCTGTTGGCAAAAGTGTCAGCTAGAGATGACTTGCAGGCGCTTGCAGGGATTTGTAGTCTTGCGTGATGTCTACTTTGAAGCTTATTAGCATTTTAGAATCTGAGAGTAAATAGAGACGAATTATATTGATAAAAGTCACCTTGTCCGAGAGAGATTTATACGGTTATCAAAACGTCACACCTACAAAAAACACAGCCCTTATTTTAAGTGTTTCTAAAAATTCACAATGGGGAACATTTATGGTGGAATAACGATTGGAACCATTTCCCTGTTTGACCGCTAGGTTTTATGGGTATTATGACACCTCCACTGTGGGGCTATACGCATGTGCAGCCAAACACCAGAGAGAGAGAAATACACAGAGGCAAATACACAGAGAGAGAAACACACATGCCTGCATGCCTGTCTTCCCACCTGCACGCACGCACGCACGCACGCACACACACACACTAGCAGAAGTGTTTTTCAAAAAGGCACTGCAACATGTTCAATATCACAGTCATTTAAATCACATAATTTGTGTATTGTTAGACACATTATGCGATGTGGTCCCAGATAATTGTGGTTGTGCAAGTGATTTCAAATGGAAGGAGACACTAACATGTGGTCCCCTTGACAGTGCATGCGTCCAGCAATGCCCTGGGGTTCAGTATAATGTTGAAAATTCATATTGTGGAGAGCCAGGTTATACCTTAGAATAGGGACCATATACAAGCTAACAGCATACAGTGGGGCAAAAAAAGTATTTAGTCTGCCACCAATTGTGCAAGTTCTCCCACTTAAAAAGATGAGAGATGCCTGTAATTTTCATCATAGGTACACTTGACAGACAAAATGAGAAAAGAAAATCCAGAATATCACATTGTAGGATTTTTAATGAATTTATTTGCAAATTATGGTGGAAAATAAGTATTTTGTCAACAACAAAAGTTTATCTCAATACTTTGTTATATACCCTTTGTTGGCAATGACAGAGGTCAAACGTTTTCTGTAAGTCTTCACAAGGTTTTCACACACTGTTGCTGGTATTTTGGCCCATTCCTCCATGCAGATCTCCTCTAGATCAGTGATGTTTTGGGGCTGTTGCTGGGCAACACAGACTTTCAACTCCCTCCAAAGATTTTCTATGGGGTTGAGATCTGGAGACTGGCTAGGCCACTCCAGGACCTTGAAATGCTTCTTACGAAGCCACTCCTTCGTTGCCCGGGCGGTGTGTTTGGGATCATTGTCATGCTGAAAGACCCAGCCACGTTTCATCTTCAATACCCTTGCTGATGGAAGGAGGTTTTCACTCAAAATCATGGGATTTTGGGATCATCCAAATGCTCTCTAGCAAACTTCAGACAGGCCTGGACATGTACTGGCTTAAGCAGGGGGACACGTCTGGCACTGCAGGATTTGAGTCCCTGGCGGCGTAGTGTGTTACTGATGGTAGGCTTTGTTACTTTGGTCCCAGCTCTCTGCAGGTCATTCACTAGGTCTCCCCGTGTGGTTCTGGGATTTTTGCTCACCGTTCTTGTGATCATTTTGACCCCACGGGGTGAGATCTTGCGTGGAGCCCCAGATCTAGGGAGATTATCAGTGGTCTTGTATGTCTTCCATTTCCTAATAATTGCTCCCACAGTTGATTTCTTCAAACCAAGCTGCTTACCTATTGCAGATTCAGTCTTCCAAGCCTGGTGCAGATCTACAATTTTGTTTCTGGTGTCCTTTGACAGCTCTTTGGTCTTGGCCATAGTGGAGTTTGGAGTGTGACTGTTTGAGGTTGTGGACAGGTGTCTTTTATACTGATAACAAGTTCAAACAGGTGCCATTAATACAGGTAACGAGTGGAGGACAGAGGAGCCTCTTAAAGAAGAAGTTACAGATCTGTGAGAGCCAGAAATCTTGCTTGTTTGTAGGTGACCAAATACTTATTTTCCACCATAATTTGCAAATAAATTCATTAAAAATCCTACAATGTGATTTTCTGGATTTTTTTCTCTCATTTTGTCTGTCATAGTTGAAGTGTACCTATGATGAAAATTACAGGCCCCTCTCATCTTTTTTAAGTGGGAGAACTTGCACAATTGGTGGCTGACTAAATACTTGTTTGCCCCACTGTATATCAGACCAGCCTCAATAGCCTGGTATTACACTGAGTGTACAAAGCATTCTTTCCATGACATAGACTAACCAGGTGAATCCATGTGAAGGCTATGATCCCTTCCTGATGTCACTTGTTAAATCCACTTCAATCAGTGTAGATGAAAGGGGAGGAGAAAGGTTAAAGAAGGATTTTTAAGCTTTGGGACAATTGAGTATGTGTGCCATTCAGAGGCAAGACGGAAGATTGGTAGTATGTACCAGGCACACCGGTTTGTGTCAAGAACTGCAATGCTTCTCGGGTTTTCACTCTTATCAGTTTCCCGTGCATATCAAGAATGGTACACCATCCAAAGGACATCCAGCCAACTTGACACAACTGTGGGAATCATTGGATTCGACATGGGCCAGCATCCCTGTGGAACGCTTTCGACACCTTGAAGAGTCCATGCTCCGGCAAATTGAGGCTTTTCTGGGGGCAAAAGGGGGAGGGGGGTGCAACTCAATATTAGGAAGGGGTTCTTAATGTTTTGTACATTCAGTTTATATTAATTGACTACACATTATATGAATGGCTAATAACTAATTTATGAAACATTAACATGACTTTAGAACTACAATTATTAGAAAAAGTAATATTACTGTATCAGGGGACTATGTGAGAAAGATTATGTAGGTCTAATGGTAGCCTGGCGGGTAGGAGTTTAGGGCCAGTAACCAAAAGGTTGCTGGATCGAATCCCTGAGCTGACAATGTAAAAATATATTGTTCTCCCCCTGAGCAAGGCAGTTAACCCACTGTTCCCGGGGCGCCCATGGATGTCGATTAAGGCAGCCCTCTGCACCTCTCTGATTCACAGGAATTGCGTTAAATGAGGTTGACACATTTCAGTTGAATGCATGATATTGTGTAAATGTCTAGGTATCCCCCTTTCCCTAATAAAAAATGTGAACATAGCTAATTTCACATAGAACGTATTGCTAAAGTTATCATTCATCAGACTATAAGTATCCTGAGATACACAGTACCAGTCAAAAGTTTGGACACACCTAATCATTCATTCGTTATTTTTTAATATTTTCTACATTGTAGAATAAAAGTGAAGCCATCAAAACTATGAAATAACACATGGAATTATGTAGTAACCAAAAAAAGTGTTACATCAATATATATTTTATATTTGAGATTCTTCAAAGTAGCCACCTTTTGCCTTGATGACAGCTTTGCACACTCTTGGCATTCTCTCAACCAGCTTCACCTGGAATGCTTTTCCAACAGTCTTGTAGGAGTTCCCACATATGCTGAGCACTTGTTGTCTGCTTTTCCTTCACTCTGCAGTCCAACTCATCTCCACGCTTCACGGTGGGAACCACACATGCCGAGACCATCTGTTCACCCACACCACCGTGTCTTCTTCTTATTGGTGTCCTTTAGCAGTGGTTTCTTTGCAGCAATTCAACCGTTTGGTTACCAAGTGGTGCAGCGGTCTAAGGCACCGCATCTCAGTGCAAGAGGTGCCACTGCAGTCCCTGGTTTGAATCCAGGCTAAATCACATCCAGCTGTGATTGGGAGTTCCAAAGGGCAGCGCACTGTTGGCCGGGGTAGGCCGTCATTGTAAATAAGAATTTGTTCTTAACTGATTTGCCTAGTTAAATAAAAGTTAAATAATAATAAAAAAATGAAGGCCTGATTCACACAGTCTCCTCTGAACAGTTGATGTTGAGATGTGTCTGTTACTTGAAATCTATGAAGCATTTATTTGGGCTGCAATCTGAGTTGCAGTTAACTCTAATGAACTTATCCTCTGCAGCACAGGTAACTCTGTGGCAGTCCTCATGAGAGGCGGTTTTTGCGGCTGTACTTAAAGAAACTTTCAAAGTTTTGAAAAGTTCCGGATTGACTGACCTTCATGGTATAAAGTAATGATGGACTGTCATTTCTCTTTGCTTATTTGAGCTGTACTTTTACCAAATAGGGCTATCTTCTATACACCCCCCCTTGTCACAACACAACTATTTTGCTCAAATGCATTGAGAAGGAAAGAAATTCCACAAATGAACTCTTAACAAGGCATTCCTGTTAATTGAAACACATTCCAGGTGACTACCTCGTGAAGCTGGTTGAGAGAATAACAATAGTGTGCAAAGCTGTCTTCAAGGCAAAAGGGTGGCTACTTTGAAGAATCTCAAATATAACATATATTTTGATTTGTTTAACACTTTTTTGGTTTCTACATGATTCCATATGTGTAAATTCATAGTTTTGATGTTTTGTCTATTATTCTGCAATGTAGAAAATAGTACAAATAAAGAAAAAACGTGAAATGAGTAGTTGTTTCCAAACTTTTGACTGGTACTGCATGGTCAATGTGAATTCATATTGTGAGAAGAAAATGCATCAGCAATCTCATGGCATGTTGAACCACAACATTATCAGAGATTTTACTTTCTGGAGAGTTAGTATGCAGGTTGACATCTATTTTCATGAATCTTGCCCTGGAGGCAGCTCTGCAGGGTAGTCCCTTGCTGGCACAGCCACAAAGTCATAAATCAAAAGTCAATCGTCAAGCCACACTGCAAACCCTAATCCCTAACCTTAAATGAAGACCAAAATGCTCATTTTTGTTTTCATGGAATTTATGACAGCGGAAATCGCTAAGTTCTGTCTCTAGAGCAAGATTCATGACAATAAACGTCAACCTACAGTGAGCATGGCATCAGGTTAGATTCATAGAAAGGCATGTACCTTTGGAGATTGTGACATTTTTACAAATCGACTTTGAAATACTGAACTTTTATATTGTTGTGATTTCCATCCATCCATCCATCCATTAATTCACCGACTCACTAATTAATGTATTTATTCATTCATTATTGTGTGGGGAATGCATATTGATTCTCCTTTCTTATGTTGAAATGTTAAGCATTTCTACAACTACACACTAGGCAGTGTGTTTTGCGAGGCAATTACAGTCTTGTGCTTTGCTTAAGAAGGCAAGATGCTCCTCCTGTGATATGAACTAACAACCAACAACCAATTACCAAAACCACCATGCCATGTTACACCAAATCATACCTGCTATTAAAAAGATTACACAACTACCCCCAGATGGAAAATACTGCATTACTTCATTACAAGATGAAATGAATCTTTGTAGACCATACACACTCAGTACTACAACCAATTTAATTTACTGCAGTGGGCTAAATCAGGGTCGCAGAGTGTTTCTTGGTAGTCTTAAACAAATCTACTTTGAAACAAAAGTACACACCTCACACATATGGTTATGGGCTTTAAAAAAAATATGTACCATATCAGATATAGAGTTGAAATGTATTACATTTCGAGTTTGCAACACTTTATATTCATCACAGAAGACTGAAATATAATTTATAATTATGTAAAAAAATTATAACATTCCACCTATGAGGCCACTAGAGGGAGATTTGGTCATTTGACTGCAGGAAAGGGCTACCAGACAGAATGAAAATGAACAGCTATTCAACATGCAAATGATGAAATTATGTTTATTAAACCATTCTAGCACTTTTTCATGTTCATTTATAAAACCGTACATTGTGAAATAATATTTTTTTTAGAGTGCAATTACCCAGAGCTGACTCAGAACAGTCCTCTCAGGAATTAAGTTAAATCTTAACATCCCTTTTGTATCTCAGCAATGCAGATATGGAACATGGCAATCCCACAAGACAACGTCAATCAATCAATCAAATTCTATTTAGCTAACCGACCATTACAATACAGGTATAGCTGAGTGCTTGGAACAATCTAGGCCTAGTTCTTAACTAAGCGTTTTCTTGCTCGTGCAAGGCCAACTGATATAACTCCACAACCAAGAACTTTCCAGAAGTTTTTTGAAATACGAATAGATTAAAAAAAATATATATATTGAGGAACCCCTCTGAAAATGGTCTTCAATGAACCCCTGTATAAAGGTTCAAAACGAAAGCTTTTTGTGATGGGAGGGGTTCGATTTTGAACCTTTTTAAAAATATATTGTAGAGGTGCCAGTCTATCAGATTGGAGGTGTGGCTTTCAGATAGTTATTTTTGGCCACCCGTTAGTGTAAATGTAATTCCTGTTCATCATGTTAAGTTTGTACACTGCAACATTTCCTTGACTATTTATGCATATAATATTAACACTGCTGATTACATATAGTAACAAAGTGTTAACTATTCCAAATTTGGGATTTGCATAGGCTCTTGAGGAACTCATACACCTCTGTTAGCTTCATTGAAGCTACACAACTGTCAGTGTTTAACCCTGACGTGACGACAATACAACAGAACAGATAAAGAGGAATGACAATTACTCTAACACGTGGCCAGAAAAGTATCTATCTTAAAGCCATGCCCCTACTAAGCCACGCCTCCACTCCAGGGTTCCTCCAGGAACCCTTTGCTACATTGAACCATTAAATGTTCCTCCAAGAACCCCTCAACTAACCGAAGGTGCAAATATGAACCATTGACGAGCAATGGCACCTTGTGGAGCTATATGGGTTCTTTGAGGATCTCTGTGGAGGATCTTTGAGGACCACTGTACAGATTTTAATTAATTACATAGATAACAGAATTATCCACATACACTTTCACATCAGATCAAAACAAACTGTATTTAAAGTGCATTTAAAATCACAACACACTTTACAGTAAAACAATAAAGTCAAGCATTTGCAATAAATTTCACAACAATGGCTCAGAATGAAAGCAAACGAAATGAATGAAAGGATGAAAGGAGTTGGATTGTGGCGCTATTAGATTTTGAGAAAGAACTTCTTCCTGTATAGCAGGAAAGCGATGAGGACCCAGAGAGAGGTGGCCCACAGGCTCTGGAACAGCTTCTCCCAGTGGCTGTCCACAAAGCGCATCTCCCAGCTGAAGGGGAAGTAGGACCCCAGGAGAGAGTGACCCACGTACACAAAGATGGAATTCATCCCTGCAGACCACCACAGAGACAGGAAGTCAAGGTATGCAAAAACAAAGGCATGGTTATCAAAAGTGCTTGCATGAATCAGGGAGCCTTTCAGCAACTTATTCCCATTAGGAAAGTTGTCATTCATTCCCAGCGCGAAAAACAGGTTGAAATGACATCATCACAAACTGCTTGAAATTACATCATTATGGTGACATCATTTCAACCGGTTTTGACCAGTTTTGCCCGCTGGATTGTAACACATTGCTTTGTTCCTTGATGTCTTAGCAATGTACCCCTGTGCCATCTTCCTTGTGTACTTACCTGGGTAAATGAAGGGTTGGCCGCCCCACCAGCCCTTAATGTCCATGACGAAATACATGACTCCCAGCAGGAGGAAAGAGAAGCAGCCCATACAGGTGATATACGACAGAGACCTACAGTATTTGAATGCACAACACATATACACTTTATTGTACAAGCTATACAGCTGTAAAAGTTGCACCTGACTCTATCTACTGTATGCTGCATAGTGCACAAATAGATAGTCATTCTAATTCTTGGCTTCTCTTGAAATAAAATGCACTCTGTTATGCACGCACTGTTCTGTTTTTTACACCTGCATGAGGAGTGCACTGCATGTACACTTTTCCATGGGGAAGCTTGGCACTTGTGATTAAGAGTTTGGATGACCAGTACAAAGCGCAGCCATATAAATGCAGAATAGATTTGGCTGCTGATGCTAAGCTACAGTACAGTACAGTATGGTAGGCTAGTACGATGCATTAGCGTCAGTTGCTGGATCCTTGACTCGCGACCCATGGAGCCATGCCGGCGAGTCACGTCCCCGTCTGTTCCAAAGTGCAAGAATGTTTTGATCTAATGTAAAATGGCCACCTCCCAGATCATTGCAGCAGCAGGCATCTTTTATCTCATCTGAAGGAGGGTCAGAAAAAGACTAAGGCCGGGAGTTAATTTCTTTCAGACATTCCGGGCAGGGACTCATACTCAACAGCTCAAAAACCTGAGCATGATGGACTGCCTATAAAACCAGGGCAGGTATAATGGCTAAGGACGAGCTTGGCTATAGAGAAGAAGCTCGTGTGGGAGAATCATGGGAGATTCTGCTTACATATCATAGATGAAACGGTACTCTGTCTGACATGACATTAAACTAATTCATATTCATATTACATGCAGGGTGAGCGTGGAAGAAACACGTCAGCTGCAACATATATGGCTGTAATCATACTACATTTCACGCAAAATCATTACCGTGATTGAAATGTTCATCAAATATTTGTGCATGCGATGGGAAAGTCTAGACATTGAATTCACCTACTTTTTATACTCTGTGGGAATACAGTGAGCGCTGTGTGAGTTGTGTGTGAATTTCATGCTAATATTGTCCCCTGAACTCCATATTGTCCCTCTACACTTTTAGAAAGGGAGGGGCTATCTAGAACCATAAAGGGTTCATCAGCTCTCCTTGTAGGAAAACCCTTTGTGTTTCCAGGTAGAACCTTTTACAGAGAGCTGGCCAGGGGACAGTTTTCCTGCCAAGATGGGGGGCAGGGAGGGAGTATAAAACAGCCTGTTTTTCCTCCTGGCTGTAAAGAAGAGTGATCTTGTCGGAGGATGTATCGCCCGGCTTGCCTCACACTCTCTGACAGCCGGGGTGATTAGTTACAGCCGTATCTGTCGTTAGAGGTAAGTAAACGCGTGTTTGAGCAGGCCTGGATTTGTGCCTGCTGGAAACTCATCCTTTCTTTTGTGAGGAAAAGTGACTGGATTTAGAGGGTCAGGATTCACTTACCAAAGGTTTTTATTGACAGGTATAAATCCTTCGTCTCGCGTGCACTTAGAAAGGATGGCTGCTGAGATTCCCTGAGGGTGGAAATTAAACAGATTTCAAATCGATGCAGGCGATAAAGCCAGCAGTATTGGGTCTGCTAAAACGTGGGCCAACAGAGTCAAGCGAGTCAGTCAGATTAACTGGTTATCTGAGCCTCAGATCAACAAGGTTCCTCACGAAAGAACTGCAAACCAACCGCTTCAAATCCACCTCTACCATAGCTGAATCTCTCCCAGCTCGTACTGGGTTTCAGGGTAAAGCATTTGTAGCCTAGAAGAATAATGCTTCTGTCTACCAATTCTTATAAATAAATATGCATATCAAATATCAATAAACACCTTTATTGCATCATATATATATATATTTACCTATATGAATAATTAAGCTTTATTTCCATTTTTTTGTTGTGCTTGTGCATTCCTTTAAGAAACCCTGTAGATCCGAACCTAAACATGCTTGTTAGGTGGATATCCATCATTTGTATAGATGACAGAATCGATGGTGTGGAAATAGCCTGGCTGTGGCTAGATTGAGTCTCCAGGCTATGCAGGCAGGCAGAATGTGGGCTGGTATGTGGGGCAATCGCTCAATTTCAATCTCTCACTCCCAGCCCTGATCGTTGAGCTTGAATTAACTCTGGCTGCTATTTATTGGAATGAGGAAGCACGGCCGCCCCGGAATATCAAGGCACCCTCAGTCAGACAGAGAATTCATGCCACAACAACACTATTGAAACATCTCATCTGTCCCTCCTAGCGGTGAACTGTCTGTCTGTAGCCGAATCGGTGTATCAGAAAGAATAAGCAAAATTCTCGCTCAAAAAAGAAAAACACAGGAGTTTATTTCACTTTGAGGTTAAAACGGAATGTTTCGCCCGCCAACTGTGTTATCTGTGTATAATACTGTCCCTGGTCTGCCTGAAGTGAATTCTGTGTAGAAAACTGCCTCTGGTCTGTGAGTATCTGTTGTTGGCTGGCTGTATCAGTTAGCTCCTTACCAGGAAGGACTAACTACCAATGTCAAGAGCATATTTCTGATACAAGAGGTTGCTGAAGTACAGCTTTACCTCTCCTAGAAGGTCACATCTTATCAGACAAGTAAATAATAAGAGCTGGTCAATCAGTCTGACTCTTTTCACCATCCATGTGGGGAAAGACACGTAACACTGTTCCATGTGACTGTAAGTAAAATGGGCTAGAATTCCAATAAAAAGTGAATCATCAACCCAAAACCAAAATGCAATGACTTTTTATTTAATTTTACATTTTTAATTGAATATCCAAAACGTATAATATACTTGCAGTGAAACCACTCAACAACTACACCATACCAGTCACCCAACAGACTTCCATTCAGAGTGACACACAGAAGCATCCAGGGTCAATGCCCTGCTGAAGGGCACGTTGACAGATCTCCCACCAGGCCAAAAAACATGAACCCGAACCCTCCAAGACCCCCCCCCCCCCACAGTTCCGCAATAGCTGTCCCTCAACCATTCAAGACCCCTCCCACAGCCCCCCCCCCACCCCAAGAATAAAAATAAAAAATACTATTAATTCCATTCTCCACCCCCAAGAACTCCCCAATGCACCAACAACTAAGAGAATAAACTAAAGAGAAAAAAGACCATTAAAAAAAAAAACATTATTCAATCTCCCGCACAGGAAGTCCACTCCAACTAGTCTCCAATTCCACATCCCATCCCTCAGCTTCCCTCAGCCCATCCCACCTATCTCTGCTGGCCACCCTCTTCGGATTTCTATGCAACAAATATTTTTCAACTATGCTGTGATGTTTAAGGTACTATTTCAATTTATCTAATCGAATAGAATCCACAGATTGCAAGTTGAAGATAAATACTTTTACTAAGAGTATTAGTATATTAGTAATTGACTGACCTGGTCTCTCCAGATCTCCTAACAGTACTATTTCTTGGGTCAATTTTAGATCAATGCTATGCATTTTCAGCCATTCCTGAACCTGAGACCAGAAACAGGCTACCTGAGGGCAATACCAAAATAAATGGTCTGTTGATTCTGTTTACTCACAGCAAGATCTGCAGAGCTTCGATGATTCTATGCCCCAAATCTTCAACATTTTGTTGGTGGCAAGAATTCTATATAATCCTTTTAGCTGAAAAGCACAAAGTCTTGAATCTTGCGTTGTTTTATATATCAACTCATACACCCTGTACCATGGAATCAGGACATAAAAAAATCTCTTCCCAACTATTTTGCAATCTGTATGGCACAGTTGTCAACATCCTGGTCCTCAAATGAAACTGGTATACTTTCCTATTTTTATTTTTAGCCGCCAGTTTTGATCCTTTATATTGGGCAGACAGACCAGTTCCCTACCTCCTCCAGCAGCCACCTACCTCCTCCAT
Source organism: Oncorhynchus mykiss (assembly GCF_057628025.1). Classification (NCBI taxonomy): domain Eukaryota; kingdom Metazoa; phylum Chordata; class Actinopteri; order Salmoniformes; family Salmonidae; genus Oncorhynchus; species Oncorhynchus mykiss. The sequence goes on from NC_143022.1 coordinate 64,950,189, forward strand.
TTTTGGGGTAATGCTGTAATCAATTGGTTGTACTCTTGGATTGAGCAGACCTTCCCGTACAATTCTGATAACTCTACCATTCCAATTTACAATATCATTTAAGAACAAATACCCTTTTCAAACATCTTTCCCATAAATACAAGTATTTTATTAACCAGTACATTTGAGTTCAATCATAATATTTGTTGTAATATTTGTTCTATCTTTTCAGGGGGGTGAAATTGAAATTGTAGCCAGCTCTGCAATGCCTGTTTGAAAAAGAGAGATACTTTTCAATTAATCGAAAATGAGACATGGCAATCTGCACAAAGGCAAAAAGGTCATTTTTAAACAATGGATGGGCTTTTCTTAGTAATCTACTTGAGAACCATTTAGGGTTCAAGTAAAACTTTTGAATAAGTGAAGCTTTTAGAGAGAGGATTAGTGCTTTTATATTTAATAATCTCAACCCACCCAATTCATATTCATTTTATAGATATGCACGCTTTATTTTGTCTGGTTTAGCGTCCCAGATAAAGCGAAATAGGTTTTCTATTGAAATTCATTGTGGAGAGCTTGTTTATACAGTGCCTTGCGAAAGTATTCGGCCCCCTTGAACTTTGCGACCTTTTGCCACATTTCAGGCTTCAAACATAAAGATATAAAACTGTATTTTTTTGTGAAGAATTAACAACAAGTGGGACACAATCATGAAGTGGAACGACATTTATTGGATATTTCAAACTTTTTTAACAAATCAAAAACTGAAAAATTGGGCGTGCAAAATTATTCAGCCCCTTTACTTTCAGTGCAGCAAACTCTCTCCAGAAGTTCAGTGAGGATCTCTGAATGATCCAATGTTGACCTAAATGACTAATGATGATAAATACAATCCACCTGTGTGTAATCAAGTCTTCGTATAAATGCACCTGCACTGTGATAGTCTCAGAGGTCCGTTAAAAGCGCAGAGAGCATCATGAAGAACAAGGAACACACCAGGCAGGTCCGAGATACTGTTGTGAAGAAGTTTCAAGCCGGATTTGGATACAAAAAGATTTCCCAAGCTTTAAACATCCCAAGGAGCACTGTGCAAGCGATAATATTGAAATGGAAGGAGTATCAGACCACTGCAAATCTACCAAGACCTGGCCGTCCCTCTAAACTTTCAGCTCATACAAGGAGAAGACTGATCAGAGATGCAGCCAAGAGGCCCATGATCACTCTGGATGAACTGCAGAGATCTACAGCTGAGGTGGGAGACTCTGTCCATAGGACAACAATCAGTCGTATATTGCACAAATCTGGCCTTTATGGAAGAGTGGCAAGAAGAAAGCCATTTCTTAAAGATATCCATAAAAAGTGTTGTTTAAAGTTTGCCACAAGCCACCTGGGAGACACACCAAACATGTGGAAGAAGGTGCTCTGGTCAGATGAAACCAAAATTGAACTTTTTGGCAACAATGCAAAACGTTATGTTTGGCGTAAAAGCAACACACCATCCCCACTGTCAAACATGGTGGTGGCAGCATCATGGTTTGGGCCTGCTTTTCTTCAGCAGGGACAGGGAAGATGGTTAAAATTGATGGGAAGATGGATGGAGCTAAATACAGGACCATT